>NC_064764.1:43052454-43269954 GCF_011397635.1 Epinephelus fuscoguttatus
CGCTGAACTCTTGTGCTCATAAACATAGTCCGACTAGAAACACGTGTAGCGGTACAAAATGGCTCAGCCGTGCTCGCAGAAAACGCCGTCAAAGTTAGTGGATGTTTGTCGTGTTTGCGGCGACACATTCTCTCCAACTAAAAGAAACAAACATAATCTTTTACAAGGCCATGACTCATCCGTCCGGCCGGACTATAGAGGGAATCGCCTTGTTGTTTACAAATACTTCCGGGTAGAAAACCAGCAGAGCTTTTAGCTATATATATAGCCTATATATCACATTTTTCACATCACTGTATCACCGTTTGGACTAATCCGATGTTTATAAAGTCTATAAACACAATGACTGAACAAACATTACTATTTCTGTGTGCACGTTTAGCTGGGCTAACCGTTAGCTGTTAGCCCTGTTAGCCGTTAGCAGTGTCTGTAATAGGTAATAACTCATTAAACAGTGCGTGAAAAAAATATCTTTTCCAGCAGATGTCTTAGTTACAACATGATTGAGCTAGCAAAGCAGTTTTGTGTTGCTATGTGTGGTATTTATTCAGTTTTAGGAAATCACGATGTCTAGAAAGCATCAGCTGACAGGGACAGCTAACACTAGCAGCAAAGCTAACATCAGGACGTCATCTGTTAAAAGCCTCCCGTTGTCGGATACGACATGAAACTACTCCAGTTAGCTCAATCATGTTGTAACTCAGACATCCGCTGGAAAAAATATTTTCTTCACAGATGAGCACACGTTTGATAAAACAGAGTTAAATGTGTCTGAGCATCATAACCTCTGTGAAGTGTCTGTTCACTGTTAGAATCTGATCCATTCACTCAGATAACATTTTGAAGATCTAGTAGAGCCACACAAGAAAAAATGATTTTATCCACATTGACGTTAACAGAGATCTAAATCAAAGGTTAGCCAGGCAGCTAACAAAAGTCTCCAGTGCGCTCGCTCTGTGGGCCCAACCATGAGGAACATTTGGGTCATTTTATACCTGTAAAATGTAACTTTTTGGCTTCATGCATCACTGAGCAGCTCTCATAGGAATCAACGCTGTATGCGGCTCTCCTTATAAATCCATGAGTGGCACATGATGCCAAAAAAATTCAACTTCCTGCTGAACTCACACACTGTATAAAAATGATGAACATTGCAGACATGATGTCACCCAGCGGTTCATGGACTCCTGTTTTGAAGCTGTCACCATCTTGGATTTTTGGAGGCAAAAGTGACCATATTTGGACAAGAGGGTGGAGCTAAGCGTTATGCTAGCTGCTAGCTGCTAGCCACTAGCTGCAGTACCTACCTGTCTTTTGAGGCGACCACACTCTTAATCATGTGTAATTTTAAATCTTTAAACTGGTGAGTTATAGAGGAGCTCACTCCTGTACAGTCATCATGAAGGGGAATTACAGAAAGACACTCAAAATGTTTTTTGTACCAGGCTGTAAACATGTTTATTTCTACATGTTAACATGAAGGGCTGTGGGGACTGACTCGCTCCTGGAGCCAGCCCCTAGTGGACATTAGAGGAACTGCAGTTTCAGGCACTTCTGTATTGGCTTCATCTTTCAGCCTGGAAGCTGCTGGTTTGGAGCAACACAAGTTTTTCATGCATTTGAACATCTAGTTGAAATTACTTTGAAAAAGTCTGACTGAAAGGTTCATGTGCAAAAACAGACATCTCTGTTTTCATTTGTTTTCATGTTTTTTGTGATTGTGTGCAAGACGCAGAATGTCAGTCAAACTTTTGGTTTGTTCGTTTTAAGAGTGGCTCTTTTATCATTAGCCTGATGCATGATAACGACCCCAGCACTGAGGGTGTGAACACATCTGGGGATGTCTTCTTCATCTGTCTGTGCGACTTGAGAAAGTTTTGTTACACCATTGATTTAAATGTTGAGTGAAAAGTGAACAAAAGGACGATGACGTCAGACGTCGGCCTCCGCTGTAGTTTCAGGAATTGTATCAGCCAGCTCAGCTACTGTATAATTCATGAGGTCGGGGCGAGGCAGGGCCGTCTGAATGCTCCGCCTCCTTTATATGTGTCACTGTGAAACAGATTCAGACTGGTTCCCAGTATAGTGTCCCTCCTGTGATCCAGAATGCAGGGGTAATACAGCGGGGACTTCCTGTGGACGTTGACATCCTGCTAACGAGTTACCAAGGGAACTGAGGCTGCAGAGGACATTCAGCGGCACAAGGACACTTCGTCATCGGCTACCTTTGTCCCAAACGCCCTCTCATTCTTCATCAATGCCTCTCTCACTGTCTCCACCTCTCCACACCTGACCTCCAACTCCTCCGTCGTGTGTCTCAGCGGGGAGACGCAGTAACATCAGATCACAGTGAATCAGGTCGCAGCTTCTTTAACGTGGGCGTGCAACAAAAGCACATGACAAGTTGTCAAATCTAAACAGCAGATGTGATTTATGACGGTCTCCAGTTCCCAGGTCTGCGGCTGCTGCGTCTTCTCTCACATGTAGGTCACTTTGTGTCTGAGGTGTTACTGTGTGAGCAGAGTCCTGAGGTTTTGAAGGTCACACTGATTTTAAGGAAACATTCAGTCTAATCTTTGATTTAAAGCTGAGCCTGTTGAGTTCAGACGGTGAGAGCACAGAGCAGAGCAGCAGCTGATGAACACAACGCTCCTTCAGAGTTCTTCATGGCTTTGTGTTTTAATTACACTCCAGTGAATGCACTGTATGTTCAACCTGTTGACATCACCCATTAATTATTGAATGCCCACGGCATGAAATCAGCGGGCAGTAATTATGTGGCTCACAGGAAGGAAGGCAGAAAAACGACAGATGAAAAAAATGAAACAGACAAACAAAGAAATCAAAGAAAAAAGAAAGTGAGGTCGGAGAAATGTGCACATCAAATATCTTCCTCAGTCCTTCTCCTCATCACACGCTCACAGATTTCTTGAACACCCCCGCTGTGATTTGTGTCATCACCGGTGTGATCGTCATCAGGTGAGAAGAGGAGCAGTGGGTTCTCTTTGATTCCCTTGTGTATCCATAGTAACAGCCACCCTTCAACAACAGGGGTCAAGCCCAGCAGGTTGATGAGCAGGAAGCTGCTCCTCCTCCTCCTGCTCCTCTTCAGTGAAAGTACACATTTTTTACAGTCATGAAAGAAGAAGAAGATTCATTTATTCATCACAACGTGTCGATGTCTCGCTCCTTAGAAACAGTTTACAGGAGCTATAACAGGACGTCACGTCTTCATCTCAGCTCTGTGCTTATATGGTGCAGAGCTGACGCCTGGACAGAAGTTATTCAGCCTCATCCGTTCATTTGTCTCCTGAATGGGAAGTTGAATTTAAAGGGACAGTTCACCCCAAAATCAAAAACACATATTTAGTTTTTTCTGCCTTAAATGGACAGGTGGTGTCGAGTTACAGCTGAATAAACTGACACAGGCATCTTGGTCATTTCTGTAAACTTAAAACACTTTTCCTTCATTGGAAACCAAACTTGATTTACTTTTATTTCACAGATTAAAAAACAAACGAACATAAATTACAATAAAACCTCCACAAGACTGCATTTGAGTCATGTGAGTAGAGGAGAAGTCTGCTCACTGTTCATGAGTGACGCAGACAAATGTTTTGTCTGTGAACCTTGTGAGTTATAATTTTTACTTTTATTTAATGTTTTAATGTTGTCATTATTAAGCCACGTTTCACGTGTGATTCACGTGTGTTTCACGTGTGTTTCACGTGTGTTTAACGTGTGTTTAATGTGTGTATTAGCTGTGTTAGTTGAGTCGTGATATATGTAGATAGGGTTTAGGAGATTTCCACAGGAGTAAAATGTGACGTTTCACCAAAAGGGAGGTGAATGCTAATATTTGTGACTGTGGAGAGTTAATGTGAGGTTGTTTAGATAATATCTCAAATATAGAAATAAAGGGATCCATCTGTATCTGAACCTTTATTAAGATCATGACGATGCAGTCTGGGACAAAAGAAGAACATATGGCTCAGATTGAAAGACGAGGCGTCCGTCACATTGGTCTGCAGTGTTAGGTAATGTGCTGCATTGAAAACTTTTCAAATCTCAAGTAGCGTCTTCCTCCATCTTCATGACACAGTGAGGAAGACTCAGAGCTCCAGTTTGGACACAAACAGTCTGACAGACCTAACGTGCTTCATCAGGACTGTGTGGGTGCGGTTTGATGATATTTGATTGACTGTGCTGGCAACATCAGCAAACAACCCCACGACTGTCATCTGATTGTGACTCAAATATTGCTAATCTCTGTGCACCCACCTCAGAGCGGCGAGGACAGCTGAAGCACGAACAGAGACGATCTGAGTTTACAGATAATGAGCCCATCGCTCAGGAGACAAGCTGATGCACCAAATATGTTTTCAGGCGTCTAAGTGGAGGGAGAGTCCACCGCGGATTGACTTTAAGTATTAGGGTTAAAGGAGGATGAGCATCAGTCTGAGGGATGACCTCATACACATCAGTCCATTTAAGGGAACAGGAAGTGTGTGTGTGTGTGTGTGTGTGTGTGAGTCACCACTGTAACGCACACAGAGATGCTGGTGTATAGATGAGTCTCACAGATGGTGTGCTGCACATATACGTGCACATGGACAGATGTTTCCCTGCGTGCTTGCTGAGCGGAGGCCTGAACGTTTTGCGGGCCGACCCCTGAGCTTGGTGATAAGAGGATGCCAGAGCTCGGCAGATGTTTGCTCTCAGGAATAATCCAGAGGCGCAGTGTTGAAGTGGCTCACAGGACATTTCCACAGTCTGATATTTGTGTTGGTGCAGAGATAGATAGATAGATAGATAGACTACTACTTTATTTAATCCCCAGGGGGAAATTTAAAATGTCCTCAGCGGCAGGGGCAATAATGACAAAAACAGACACAAATCACAAGAACACAGCACACCTACTGACACAAGAAAAATCCTAAAAGTACATAAGATCACAAGGTGTGAATAAAGGGTATAAACAGGTGTATAAAAAACAGTACAATAAATAGGAAGAATGGTTCAAAGTGCATATGAGTTCGATCGGAGGGAGGAGTTGTACAGTTGTATTGCTGTGGGTATGAATGATTTTTTGTAGCGCTCTTTTGAACGGCGGGGGAGTCTGTATCTGGTGCTGAATGTGCTCTTGAGTGTGTCCAGTGTTTTATGGAGAGGATGGGTGGTGTTGTATATGATCCTATTGAATTTGGCCTGGATTCTGTCCTCCACCACCTCCTCAAGAGTGCTCAGCTTCAGGCCAACAATGGACTGGGCCTTCTTAACCAGCTTGTTGAGCCTGTTGGCATCCTTTTTCTTAACACCCGCCCCCCCAGCACACCACGGCAAAGAAAAGAGTGCTAGCTACAACAGTCTGGTAAAACATTTGCAGCATCTTGTTGCATACATTAAAGGACCTGAGCCTTCTCAAAAAATACAGCCGACTCAGGCCCTTCTTGTACACTGCCTCTGTGTTTGTGGACCATTCAAGTTTATTGTCCAGTAGGACACCCAGGTACTTGTACTGCTCCACAATCTCCATGTCACTCCCACTGATGCAGACAGGAGAAGCTGGGGGCTTTTTCTTCCTGTAGTCCACCACAATCTCCTTTGTTTTTGCTACGTTGAGTAGCAGAGAATTTTCCTCGCTCCACTGCACAAATTTGTCTATCACCCCCCTGTACTCCTCTTCTTGACCCCCCTCCACACACCCAACCACGACTGTGTCGTCTGAAAACTTTTGGATGTGGCATGACTCTGAGCTGTACTTAAAGTCAGATGTGTACATGGTGAAGAGGAAAGGGGAGAGCACCGTTCCCTGGGGGGCCCCGATGTTAGAGGTCAGATGTTCAGACACACAGTTCTGCAGCCTAACAAACTGCGGTCTGCCCATCAGGTAGTCCCCAGTCCATGAGACCTAAGCTAATATCCAGTGTGTGTGTGTGTGTGTGTGTGTGTGTGTGTGTGCGCACACATGATGGCCACCTCACATGGCCTGTCAGAGCGCTGGGTGTGTGTGTGTTCTCCGTGTCAGCAAAGTGCAGTTAATCCTGTCAGTACATGGAATAAGGTCACAGCAGACACAATGCTACAGTGGTTCTACAGAGACTGTGGCTGAGGCCAACTTTGCTGCTGAGCTAACAAGACGTTCTATATCATGAGTCTGAAAGATGTTTGTTTCCAGCAGTGGAGCTGCTTCAGATATCTGTCTTCATTATACACACTACACTCTGCTGCAGACTGCAGAGGGCGCTAACACTTTGTGTTAACAGGCAGTGAGCCTCTAACAGGAGAGACAAGGATGTGTGTGTGAATAATGTGGTCCTGTCTATGTGGTGACCCTGTTTTCATGAGGTTTCATGCTCCATGTTTCAAGTGATCATGTTAACCTACACCAGGATCTTTACCTGACCCCTGACCATGTGACACTGAGGCCAGACACCTGCTGAGCTGCTGACCTCTGTTTGAGACCAGCAAACTACAAAACAGGTTGTTTTCACCCAAACTATGGTGTGTTTCCTGCCGGCCCGGGACAGTGCCATGAAAAGTGTGTTTTTCTGATCAAGGCATTGCTGTGTTCCCTGCCACTATAGTGCCACATAAAGTGGTGTTTTTACAGAGACATCGCTGTGTGCAGACCTCTCACAGGAGGTTTTTCTGTGTTTGTTCTGTCGCTCTCTGTGTCAAAATAACTTCAGTAAACTAACAGTAAATATAATATCTGTGTTCATGAAGCAGCAGAACGAACATTAACATCTCACAGAGACATCGTGTGATAGAGGTCGATCAGAAGGACGTGTGTTCACACAGAGTTACAACAGTTGAGTTAGAAGCAGCTGCGCCATGTTGGCGTCAGAAAGGTTTAACATAAGGAAGTTTCACACTTTAAAAGATCTTATTTTGAGACAAACTCAGGCGCTTTGTTTTACCAACAAGCTTCATCGAGACAGGTTTGAAAATCTCTGTAGGAAATGAAACCAATGTGTTGTTGGAACTCAATAAACCTGCACAGGAGGAACCGTCTTTGACCCCGACCCATCTGTGTGTCGCTTAGACTGAAGACTGTCACACAGTGATGGATTCTGTTAAACGTTTTAATGAGCTGAGGCTGAGACCAGAAATGACTTTCTGGTTGTGACAGTGAAGCAGCTGTGAACTAACGACCTCATCACTGCCTCTTTAAAGAGTCTTCTCGTCCTGGGTCAGCAGGTTTAATTCTCTCTGTCTGAAGGCCTGCACATTTTAATACAGTCTCATTCTACGATGCTCCGGCTTTCTCCCAGAAATTAAATTTCATTTCTGAATCACAATACTTTAGACACACAGACGTCCCTTCAACCCAAACTCCAGCGTGCTGCCTGCGGAGTGATAAGACAGAGCTTCTTCGCAGTGTTAATCCCTCATATGTAGGTCACATGGCTCGACTCGGCTGCCTTTAATTCAGGAATGACTTGATGGGCCCGGACGCTGCTCTCATAGCTCACGCTGGCAATGTGCACGAGTCTGCTGGTGCCTCTTGAGTCAGTCTGTAACCTCTGGACGCCCACTAACAAGATTACTCATCAGCAGTACACTCTTGGAGGAATAAACAAGTTTGAGTTTCATCACTGTTCAACTGTGATAGTTTTCACTGATGACTGAGGAGGAATCTGGGAACCACTGATCGAAAATATACAGTATAAGTTTTGGGGAGCGTGCTGTTGGCTTGCTGACAGCAGGAATGTCCAACAGAGCTGTTGCCTCTGAACTGAACGCTCATTTTATAACCACATTACACTTAATTTGGCAGCACATCCAACCAGCCTCACACCACAGACCTCATGCAGCCACACCAGCTCAGAGCCTCCACATCCAGTGTCCTCACCTCAGAGCCTTCACATCCAGTGACCTCACCTCAGAGCCTCCACATCTAGTGTCTCCACCTCAGAGCCTTCACATCCAGTGACCTCACCTCAGAGCCTCCACATCTAGTGTCTTCACCTCAGAGCCTTCACATCCAGTGACCTCACCTCAGAGCCTTCACATCCAGTGACCTCACCTCAGAGCCTTCACATCCAGTGACCTCACCTCAGAGCCTCCACATCCAGTGTTCTCACCTCAGAGCCTTCACATCCAGTGACCTCACCTCAGAGCCTCCACATCTAGTGTCTTCACCTCAGAGCCTTCACATCCAGTGACCTCACCTCAGAGCCTCCACATCCAGTGTTCTCACCTCAGAGCCTTCACATCCAGTGACCTCACCTCAGAGCCTCCACATCCAGTGTTCTCACCTCAGAGCCTTCACATCCAGTGACCTCACCTCAGAGCCTCCACATCCAGTGTTCTCACCTCAGAGCCTCCACATCCAGTGTTCTCACCTCAGAGCCTCCACATCCAGTGTCCTCACCTCAGAGCCTCCACATCCAGTGTCTTCACCTGCAGAAACATCTGAGAGCAGAAATATGTTTGAATGCACAGAGATACTGTGAGGAGATCCTGAGACCCATTGTCACCTCATTCATCTGCCGCCATGACACCTTATTGCCTCATGGTAATACATGTTGTGAGGATCTGTGCACAACTCCTGGAAGTCTTGTATGACCTGCAGACTCACCAGATGTGTCACACTCTGAGCCTGTTTGGGAAGCTCTGGATCAGCGTGTGCGACGGATGGCGGAACAATGGTCGAGTGTCATGGAGGAGAAAACACTCACAGAGCTGCAGACTGAGCCTGGGAGCTGCTGACTGAGGCTGAGAGCTGCAGACTGAGGCTGAGAGCTACTGTCTGAGGCTGAGAGCTACTGTCTGAGGCTGACTGAGGCTGAGAGCTACTGTCTGAGGCTGACTGAGGCTGAGAGCTACTGTCTGAGGCTGAGAGCTGCAGACTGAGCCTGGGAGCTGCTGACTGAGGCTGAGAGCTACTGTCTGAGGCTGAGAGCTACTGTCTGAGGCTGACTGAGGCTGAGAGCTACTGTCTGAGGCTGAGAGCTGCAGACTGAGCCTGGGAGCTGCTGACTGAGGCTGAGAGCTACTGACTGAGGCTGAGAGCTACTGTCTGAGGCTGACTGAGGCTGAGAGCTACTGTCTGAGGCTGAGAGCTACTGTCTGAGGCTGAGAGCTGCAGACTGAGGCTAAGAGCTGCAGACTGAGGCTGAGAGCTGCTGACTGAGGCTGAGAGCTGCTGACTGAGGCTGACTGAGGCTGAGAGCTACTGTCTGAGGCTGACTGAGGCTGAGAGCTACTGACTGAGGCTGAGAGCTACTGTCTGAGGCTGACTGAGGCTGACTGAGGCTGAGAGCTGCTGACTGAGGCTGAGAGCTGCTGAGGGCTCTGACACAGGTCAGTCAGTGTCTGAGAGGTCGATGAGACAGTAACAGCCGGCTCTTTTATGTTTCGCCTCTTTTTTCTCCACTAGAATATCTGAGCGGTGATGATGATGATGATGATGATGATGATGATGGTGGTGATGATAATAATGATGATGATGATGGTGGTGATGATGATGATGATGATGATGATGGTGGTGATGATAATAATGATGATGATGATGAAGTCAGCCGGTGTTTGGAGATGTGTTTGTGAAGTGGAGGTAAGAGCAAACTGTGGCAGGTCTGATGGAGCCACATCATGTGACACAGGAGCAGGTGCAGCTGCTGTATGACAGTCTGTCAGCAGAGGGCGATGTTGCTCCAGTTTATACAGAAGCAGCTGAGACTCAGACAACAGAAGAATAGTTTCTTACAGTTTTCAGTTGGACTGGAGAATAAAACATAATAATATATCTTTATGTAACAGGGACATGTTTCCTGTGTTCTCAGCACAGAGCTTTAAATATGACCATGAAGGGAAAGATAAATATTCTCTACATTTACATTTACACAGAGAGCTGTTACACTATTTTAGTTTGATTGTTTTTTGATTTAGATGGAGATACATAATGTTATTTCTCTCCACATTTCAATGAGCCATTCTTTTATTTTTTAAATGTACTGAATCTATTTAAAGTCCAGCGTGGACAGGGGCGCAGGCTGTGTTGCAACGTCCTGGGGGACTGGTATTAAACAGGGGGGTCCTCCCCCATGGATCTCTCAGCGTCAGACACTTACGCACCAGTTTATGGTGGAAATGTCAAAGTACTTCCTTAATCAGCCGTGCATCGTTGTTTCGTCTTCTTTTTGTTCAGTGGCTGAGGAACACCTCTGCTCCTGAGGTTACATACTGTCATCACATACTGTGTCTATGAGTTGTGTTCCAGCTCTGCTGCTTTCCTGTTTTTATTGGTGGTTATGAATGCTTGTGTCCTAAATATTGAGGAGGACGTGTCCCCTGCATTCTAAACTCAAGGGCTCACTCAGTCAGTGATGACCGGAGCTTTC
This sequence comes from Epinephelus fuscoguttatus, assembly GCF_011397635.1. Taxonomy (NCBI): domain Eukaryota; kingdom Metazoa; phylum Chordata; class Actinopteri; order Perciformes; family Serranidae; genus Epinephelus; species Epinephelus fuscoguttatus. The sequence continues at coordinate 43,062,804 of NC_064764.1, forward strand.
AGCCATGCCCTGCAGCCTTCCTCTGCTGCTCTCTTGACCTCCCTGATATGTGATTGTCTGTTTTATCAACAAACATCATAATATTTCATTTAAGGCACAAACATCATCATAATGATGTGACTGCTCAGTAATGCCAGGGAACAAATCACTAAGAGCCTTTTATTCAATTCATTAAATTCATTCAGATTCATTAAATTAAAAAAATAGCAGATATTTCTCATTAGGATAATAAAAAGCAGTAGCTTCAATATTCTTCCATTATTCCGACCACAGTTCCAGAGTAAATAACAGCATAGTACGACACTGTGCAATCCACAGATATGTTACATTTGTACGTTATTATGTGGAGGGTACACTGACACTTAAAGTTTCTTAACATTTTAATAATGTTGTGGTTAAAGTAAGGTTTAGGCATTGCTTGGTTATTGTTAGGAAAAGATCATGTTTTGGCTTAAAGTACCGGCGTGTTGAGGCACAATACCTGTGGGAAACACAGCGATGTGTTCTTGTGGCATTTTCTCAGCAGCAAACAGCAATACTTTGGTAAAAACAACACTTTTTATGGCACAATCCCGGCAGGATACGCAGCAAAGTTTCAGTAAAAACATCCACATTTTGTGGCACTGTGCCGGCTGGAAACACAGTGATGTGTGGATTAAAAAACAACTGCTTTTCATGGCACTGTGCCCGATGGAAAATCAGTAACTGGTTGCTTAAAAACAACCACGTTTGGGGCTAAAGTGTCGCTGGAAACACAGCATTGACTCTTTAAATCACAACCGGTTTTGTCGTGTGTTGGTCTCCATCAGCGGTCTGCAGCTTGGCAGGCATCTCACCTCCATGTGACACCATCCCCTCCACCTCCACCTCCACCTCCTGAACACAAGCTCAGCTCATGTACAACCTCACTTTAGAAACATGTATACCATATGAGAGGTACAGATGTAATGTGTGGTTTGCAGAAACGTACAGCGCTAAGCTTCAACTGGGACTTTGCTCATAAAAAGAGTCAAACCTCAGAGTTGACCTCTCCTCTGTGATCACTGACTCACTGTCAGACCGTTATACACTGATTCACCTCTGAAGCTGTAAAGACACTTGTTGTTGAGCAGCAGCAGGTCTGACACCTGTATAAAGTATCATCACTCAGACATCTGCTGTGACTGTGTGTGTGTGTGTGTGTGTGTGTGTGTGTGTGTGTGTGTGTGTGTGTGTGTGTGTGTGTGTCTGTGTGTGTGTGTGTGTGTGTCTGTGTGTGTGTGTGTGTGTGTGTGTGTGTCTGTGTGTGTGTATGTAAATGAGATGTCAGTCTCTGCAGGTTAGTGTTGGGCTGAAGAGATGATCCTCAGACACACACACACACACACACACACACACACACACACACACACAGCGTTCACTGCTGCTCTCGGGCTGCAGACCCCCACCTCCCTCTCTGCCTCTTCCTTATTCACAGCCAGCCCGGCTGACTGGAGCCTCCACCGGCCAATCGGCAGGCTGCATCCCACCTCTGTCATCAGCCCGTGCTGGAGGAAGGGATTGGCTTGTGTGATCTCAGCTTGGAGAGGAGATGAAATGCCAGGTCTGCTCTGCCTCTGGGGACAACCAGGCTGCCGTACCATAATGGGAACCAACACTGGCTCGGCTCGAGGGCAGTGATATCTGATTCAGCACCAGGACACATACACACAAACACACACACACAAACACACAGCTCCACCTTTATCCTCCTCCTGTCTCTGCTGCTGTGGTGTGGTGTGGTCTCTCTGAGGTCTACCTTCATGTGGAGGAAGAGGCTGCTGCTGCTGCTGCTGCTTCTGGGCTCGGTCACTCCCCTGTCCTCACCATCCATCCTCCCTGGAGCTGCTTGATCATCCTCTGCTTCTGTCTGTTTCACACTGAGGAGCTGCTTTTTGGATTCTCACACCTCCATGTACGATAACTTGTACCTACATGGATTTGAAGACTCGGAGGCGGTGAGTGTAGGGTGATGAGGGGGTGATGGGGGGGGCGTCTGACACTTGTAAAGCAAGCTTTATTCAGCTGTGTCGTGGCTGCTCGATCCTTCATAAACACCCACAGAATGCACGGAGACTTGAGTGGGCTGAGCGTGCACTCTTCTCGAGGGAGTTAGGAGAGGCTGGGGGAAGGGTGTGCACGAGTGTGTATGTGTGTGCGTGTGTGTGTGTGTGTGTGTGTGTGTTAGGGCTCCTCAATCAACCAACTGTACAGTGTTGTCGCTGCCAGCCGGAGGACGTTCTCCTCCTGTCTGGTCTGGGCGTCTGCAGAGCTCCTCAGTGTTTCTGTACCATCTCTCTGTGTGGATGAATGGACAGGGTGCATGCTGGGAGCCTCTTGTTTATGAGCATTGTGGGTATTTGTATGTGAGAATGTGTCTGCGTTCATCACATCCCACCATGCATCATCAAGGTTTACTGCACAGACCAACAGCTATGTAACCATCTGATGTGCCGTTGCATCTGACTGCGCTGTCCTCCACACGACGACTGCACGACTGGAGATTCTTTTGTCGTTAAGCACAGGTTCTCATCTCCAGCACACACACAGCTGATGACACACACACACTCACACACACAGATAGAGCTTTGGTTTACAGAGGCAGGCGTTGTTATTGATGGGCTGAGCGAGCGACTGTGGGATAGAAATGTGTCGGGGGAAAATGCTTACAAAGGCAATAAATGTAGGAGCTGGTACTGGGTGGAGGGAGGGGGGAATCCCACTGAGCCAGAATCTGTCAAGACCTCTCTGTAACTGACGTCCTCGCTGCTGCTCCCAGATTATTTCACACATCCTGTCCTGTTGCATACAGGCAGTGCAGGGTCTGTCTGAGCAAAGAAAACATGTTTGATTGTGTCCTGAAGAATAAGATACTTCTCACCTCTACTTCTGTCGGTGGAGCATTTTTATAGATGCATTTAGCTCATGTGAGGAACAAAAAAACACTACCTGGCCAGAAGTATGTGGACAGATTAGGGTTGCAGCAGTATGAGATTTTCACAGTATAATAACTGTCTCTGAAAATATTACAGTATCATGGTATTACAGAATTGCCATTGGAGTACAGTGAAGTCATTGTCATGTTTGAGATGATGTGAGCTTTGTGACATGGTGCGTTATCCTGCTGGAAGTAGCCATCAGAAGATGGGTACACTGTGGTCATAAAGGGATGGACACGCTCAGCAACAATACTCAGGTAGGCTGTGGTGTTTAAACCATGCTCAGTTGGTACTAAGAAAATCTCCCCCACACCATTACACCAGCAGCAGCAGCAGCAGCCTGAAGCGTTGATACAAGGCAGGATGGATCCATGCTTCCATCTGAATGTGGTTTTTCCAATCTTCTATTGTCCAGTTTTGGTGAGAAAACCCGTGTGAATTGTAGCCTCAGTTTCCTGTTGTTAGCTGACAGGAGTGGCACCTGGTGTGGTCTTCTGCTGCTGTAGCCCATCTGCTTCAAGGTTGGACAAGGTGTTGTTGCTTCAGAGATGCTCTTCTGCACACCTTGGTTGGAACCAGTGCTTATTTGACTTCCTGTTGCCTTTCTATCATCTTGAACCAGTCTGGCCATTCTCCTCTGACCTCTGGCATCAACAAGGCATTTGGGCTCACTGGATATTTTCTCTTTTTGGGACCATCCTCTGTAAACCCTAGAGATGGTTGTGCTGAAAATCCCAGTAAATACTCAGACCAGCCCATCTGGCACCAACAACCATGCCACGTTCAAAGTCACTTCAATCACCTTTCTTCATCACTCTGATGCTCCGTTCAATAACCCTCATCTCATCTGGCCTCCTGACATGTTGCACATGTGGCCCCTGGACATATTGAGTGACATCTAGTGATGAGAGTTGCAGACTGAACTGAAATGTCTTTCATGTGCTGAACTTGTAAAACAGTGGCTGATGTGAAAACAGATGTCCTGATCTCGAGTCAGTGTTTGATTTGTCTGCTCTGGGCTACTGTAGAAACAACATGTGTTGTAGGAGGAGTCACTGGTTAGCTGAGTTTATTTATAATCAAAGATCCAGATATTTTCTAACAGCACTGTTCATCTTTCTAACTGCTGATTAAAACAGGAGAGTCAGACTTCCTGTCAGGGCCTCTGTGGCGCTCCGTCAGTCGCCTCACATCGTCTGAATGAACGAGACTTTTACTGACTGAACCCTGGACGCCCAAAATAACTCCTCTCAACATTCGCTGCTCTCTGTCCCTGATCGTTCAGCAGAATCCAGAAATACAGTCTGTTTCCTGTTGTTTCAGCTGTTGTTATCACATGTGCTTCTATTGTGGCTCTGAATAACTGATGAGGTTATTTATTTAACCGCTCGACGTTACAGGAAGTAGATTCTCTGTAAAATATCTCAAAGAGAGACGGTCTCATATTAACCCTCCATATTAACACACTGTGTGTATAACTGGATGATGGTGGTGTGTGTGTGTGTGTGTGTGTGTGTGTGTGTGTGTGTGTGTGTGTGTCCTCTCTCTGTCCCATATATAGAGTCGGCCTGGCAGCACTACAGACGACATCTTTGGGGCTCTCACTATCCTTGTGGTTCACTATCAGCTCTTGTCATTATCTCCTGGGCGTCTGCATGTTGTCTGAAGTGAAGCTTTGTTCAGAGTAGAGATGGGTGGACCAAGTCGTTTCACAGTGTCCGTTCCTTCGAGTTTGTATGTGTAAATATATCCAACCATATAAACCTTTGAAGATACTTTTTGCAGAGTATGTTCTCTCTCTGTGACACAGTTGGTGTGTGGTTGGTTGCACCAACAGTAAATCCAAAAGCTCTGCTCCTTGATTTGTTTCCAACTGGAAGTGTATCAACTCCAACTCCTTGTCTCCGTCTGGTGGAAAGAAACGTGCTATCACACTGAGCTCTGAGCCACCAGTACACCTGGATATTCACCATCAGTGTGGCTCATCGCTAAATGATGCTGGTAAGTTGGTGCTGATGGGTCACTAACGTTAGCTTCAGTTCGGAGGCTGCTGCAGTAACGTTATGGTCAGACAGTACGGCTGCATCAGACTGTCGTCTCTAAGTTAATCTCAGCCTGTAGATCAAACAGCTGGTTATTAACAGGTTGATTATTTCAGGCTGTCCTAAATTTTTTGTATGTTTTTCTACAAAAAGCGACACAGAAATTCATACATATCTCATGTCTTTTGAAAGACTGTGATCACGTACCTAAAGACACCCGACCATGTTTCTTTTCCTAAACCTAACCTCCATGATGTTAACGTTAACATACATTAACTGTATGTTAAGGATGTAACGTCATTCATGGAGTGCAAAGGATATCATACGAACTGTTCTATGAGGATACAACAACACGCAGCCCAATGATACCTGGAGATCTAATCAAATACACATACCTGAGTATATTGGACACACATGCACAGATGTCCAGATAATCAGTGTCCATCCTCTGTGTCGGGTCATTCACTTGGCAGGAGGCAGACTGACGGGTCACGATGTTCATCAACCTTTATTTGTTAAGGTGTCGTGAACGCTCAGATTGAGGCGAGGTCACAAAACAGTCATTTGACATGTTCATAAAATGTTTGTGTAACTAAGAGTTGAATGTGTACAGACACATCAAAACCAGAAACACACGTCAGATGAGATCTTTGGCTCTCTGTCCTCCAAAAGGGGGCATGGCCTTGTCTGATGCATGGACTGTGTATAAAGATGGACAACGCGTTCTTTCAGTCTCTACCCAGAGCTCGTGACCACAGGTGAGGGTTGGGACGGAGATGGATCAGTAGACTGAAAGCTTCAGCTCCCTCTTCACCACGATGGTCCGACGCAGCGCCCGCATCACTGCAGACGCCGCACCAAACCGCCGATCCATCTCACGCTCCGTTCTCCCCTCAGTGTTGATGTGGAGGTGTTAGATGTTAGATGTTAGATGTTAGTGTGTCCCCTCCGTACAGAGTACAGGACGGTGTGACCCAGTTACTACAGTCCTGCTCACAGACAGTGTTGTCTAACGTGTGACTCACCTTTATGAAAGCTATTATGTAAAACACGACGCCTCGTAAACCTGCTGCACTCTGATTGTACTACTGAAGGATGCTGGGAGGAGGCGTGTGTGAGTCATCGCTGTACAGCAGAACCAACGGGACTCAATGATGAGCTGTGTTTGGGCTCAGATGGTTTTAAGGTGTGTTTCCACTTCTCCACCCTCGATGACGGAGGATATGATGAAGAATGCTTTTAGCCTTTTGGCCCAGGGCTGAGAGGGGTGGAGGTCAGAGGGCGGAGGAAGGATGGAGATGATAGAAGAGAGCGAGCTGTGGCGTCTGCTCAGATAAAGCCTGAGTGTGGCACGATGGACTCGAGACTGGCCACTTGACACTCTCAGATAATAACCTCACAAACAACCCATTGTCTCTGTGTGAGAGTGTGTGTGTGTGTGTGTGTGTGTGTGTGTGTGTGTGTGCAGGGACAGACACAGAAGGGGGGGGGGGGGGGGGGGGTGTTTGTTGGCAGAGTCTGTGCATGATAGTAATTTTGGGAATGTTTCAAAGCTCCTCGTGCTCTGAATACTTTCTGTCCTCTCCAGTGAAACGAGCGCAGTGATGTCGTGTGTGTCGGTCGAGCTTTCACAGTTTGAAGAATGTGAAGTGGCAGATTTATAATTCAGATATTCAGTTACATACACACAAGTTCACCTTTTGTCTTCACGGTGTTAAAGACGTTGACATGATCAGATTCAGTCTGTATGTTGCAGGAAGCAGAGTTTATACAGAAATTAAAATGCACTGACATTCTTAGTGAACGTGCGCACCTGCAGCAGCTGTCATCAGAGCTATGTCGAGCACCATCTGTTTAAGATTTATGGCAGTTAATGTCAATTTAAATGATTGAAGGAATGAGCACAGTCTGAGGTTCATCCTTCTCCAGCTCCACTTTAACCAGCTCATATTCTGGGTGTCATGTCAGGTACAAGGTGCAAAGAGGTCGTATTGAGTCTCTTAATTAATCACAGGTGTGTTTGGGTGTAACATGAATGTGTGCCTGCAGCAGGTGACCTCATATTTACATTACAGATAAAACAAACAGGAGAACTGAGTGGTTTCCTGTCCATGTCAGCGTGTCAATACAGCGTGTTTGAGGGTTCACATGACGTCAGATAACTCCGCCCATCTCCCCCAGAGAGCAGGTACAGTGTAAGGAGCTGTGGAGGGGGGCCTCGATATGTTGTTGTGGCCTTATGTCATATGTCTAACTGATGGTAGTAATGCGACTTCCAGATAAGTTCAGTCAGCCTCACAGTTTGATGATCCAGGAGCTTCAGTTGGTTTTAGAGTCGACTGATTTGCAGGACGTGTGGAGAGCTGCAGGATGACGCTATGACCTGACTGTCTTGACGGCTGCATTCAAAAAAGTGCAATTAAAAATCCCTGGACAAATAAACGAGCCTTCACGCAAACGAAAGTCAAATCAGTGGGATATTAAACGACTTCATCAGACAATAAACTGAGATGAACCAAACACACGGAGGTTAAAGACTGTAACTCTGTGGCGTCTTCACGCCTCACACTCGCCTCAGCACACCTGCCTTTAGTTAAAGGTTCCTGAGATGCAGGGGCGTCAGTAGCGTAGTGGATAGTGCTGGCGCCCCATGTATAGAGGTGATCACAAGTTCAACTCCGGCTTGCAACCCTTTGCTGCGTGTCGCCCCCCTCCCCCAACTCTCCCTCTCTCCCCCATTTAACACACTATCCTGTCCATTAAAGGCCAAACGCCCCCAAAAATAATCTTTAAAAAAAAAAAAAAGGTTCCTGAGAGGCCAGGTCAGGTGGTGCATTAAAGTGTCTCAAAAGATAATAGGAAAATTTAACTTGCTAGAAATGGCTCTGACAGGTGGTAATAGTTTTAATAAAAATAGTAAAAAATAATCAATTTAATTTTTTTGTCTTTTCTTCATTTGTGGCGCCCCCTATGGGTGACAACACCTCTGCCACAGGGCGACAGTGCCACCTGCAGCCCCTCCACATGTCCTGTGTGCGTAACAAGCAGAGTGTGCACGTGTTGTGAGCCCTCCTGTATAGGCCCGTCTTACTCTCTCTTACTCTCTCTCTTACTCGTCTGAATAATGCTAGTCCTTTGATGTCGGTTTGGTGTGTCCGCACAATAAGATTTTGCATCTAAACTTGGCGTTGGACAACATCAACACACATGTTAGCAGCGATCACCAGCACAAATCTGTATCTGACAAAACCGCCAAATGAAATAAGAAAGTTTTCATTCAATTAAATATTTTTATAGTTTATGTAAAGTAAACATAATGTTATTGTAGAACAGATCGACACTGACTCTGTCCCTCAAAAAGAAACCATGATGGAGATGAGTTTGCATTTACGACCCCACTTTTTAATTTAACATGACGCTGAGGTGAGAAACTGAATCACTTACAAGAGCTTGTTCTCAGGCCAACATGCTGCTGCAGGGTCTGCTCTCTCCACAGGCCCCTCCTCTCCACAGGCCCCTCCTCTCCACGGGCCCCTCCTCTCCCACAGGCCCCTCCTCTCCCGCGGGCCCCTCCTCTCCCACAGGCCCCTCCTGTCCCACGGGCCCCTCCTCTCCCACGGGCCCCTCCTCTCCCACAGGCCCCTCCTCTCCCACGGGCCCCTCCTCTCCCACGGGCCCCTCCTGTCCCACAGGCCCCTCCTGTCCCACAGGCCCCTCCTCTCCCACGGGCCCCTCCTCTCCCACGGGCCCCTCCTCTCCCACAGGCCCCTCCTGTCCCACAGGCCCCTCCTGTCCCACAGGCCCCTCCTCTCCCACGGGCCCCTCCTCTCCCACAGGCCCCTCCTGTCCCACAGGCCGCTCCTGTCCCACAGGCCCCTCCTGTCCCACAGGCCCCTCCTGTCCCACAGGCCCCTCCTCTCCCACGGGCCCCTCCTCTCCCACGGGCCCCTCCTGTCCCACGGGCCCCTCCTCTCCCACGGGCCCCTCCTCTCCCGCGGGCCCCTCCTCTCCCGCGGGCCCCTCCTGTCCCACGGGCCCCTCCTCTCCTGCGGGCCCCTCCTATCCCACGGGCCCCTCCTGTCCCACGGGCCCCTCCTCTCCCACGGGCCCCTCCTGTCCGCGGGCCCCTCCTGTCCCACAAGCCCCTCCTGTCCCGCAGACCCCTCCTGTCCCATGGGCCCCTCCTCTCCCACGGGCCCCTCCTGTCCCACGGGCCCCTACTCTCCCACAGGCCCCTCCTGTCCCGCGGGCCCCTCCTGTCCCACGGGCCCCTCCTGTCCCACGGGCCCCTCCTGTCCCGCGGGCCCCTCCTGTCCCACGGGCCCCTCCTCTCCCACGGGCCCCTCCTGTCCCACGGGCCCCTCATGTCCCGCAGGCCCCTCCTGTCCCGCGGGCCCCTACTCTCCCACGGGCCCCTCCTGTCCCACGGGCCCCTCCTCTCCCATGGGCCCCAGTGCACTGTACTGCCTGCTCTGTCTGTATTTACGTCCCCTGCACAAAGTCTGGAGGCAAAAGCATAATTTGCAGTGTGAGTGTCCACACACACACACACACACACACACACACACACACACACACACACAGTAGTGTTAACCACCAAATGTCCCTCAGATGTGTGAGCTAGTTTTTGAGATCAGTGAATTAATTATTGCTAAAATTTGTAAGACAGAATTTGTTGAAACAGTGTCTGCCTCTGAAATCTGAGCTTCTGCTGCTTCTCTTTATCGTGAATTAAATATCTTTGTGTTTTGGTTGTTGGTCAGATGAGAGTGAAGACGTCTCCTCTGGACACCAGTGATGGACATTTGATCGTCTGTCTCCAGAGAGCTGATAGATTGTGTTGAACAGTTGCAGCAGGTGTTGATCTGTGGCGAGTGGCGGTGTTTGTCCCAGGTCCTGCAGTTATAGATTTCATTTGTAATGAGGCAGTAAATAACAGTTATTTGTATCAAGGAAAGAGTCCCACGGCTCTGAGTGGCTCATTAGCAGAGGCGCCTGGAAGCTCTGGACGAGGACATTAATCGTGTCCGTCCAGCGTGGCGCTTTGATTTACTGACGTACTGAGGGACAAATCCTTCGTCGCACCTTGTGTCATTTATTCTCACTCAATTATTGAAATGTAACTGTCGTGTGTTTTTAACAGTGCCTTCACATTCAGGCCGTTAAAGAGACGACAGACTTTATTTGTCACAAACTGACTGTATGTAAACGTGTCACTGACTCGTTACTGTGACCAGTTGACGGGACGCGAGTGCAAACTGAGACATGAACATCCTGTGTCTCCGTCACTGTGGCACGCTGATGGTTACAGAGGATGCAGTCATGCAGAGCATGTGTTGTGCTGAGGTACGGAGGATGGTAATTGGACGAGAAGGAGGAGGAAGAGGAGGAGGAAGAGGAGGAGGAAGAGGAGGAGGAAGGCGCTATCGCAGGAGAAAAAATGATGAAGAGAGCAGAACTGAGACTCATACATCATGTCTTAGTCCTGATGTCAGCCAAACCTTTGTAAGCATGTTTCCTGCTCCCATGAGCTTTACCACAGTGTGTGTGCATGTGTGTGTGTGTGTGTGTGTGTGTGTGTGTGTGTGTGCAGCTGCTTCAAGATGTTTTTAAATGATCCTCCTTTTTACTTGAGCTGATGACACAGAGCTCTGCTGTGGTACATTTTTATACTTCCTGCAAATATAATCAGATTAATCATATTTCTATGTATGTTTAGTTAGTTGTACCTGTGTGTGTCTTCTGTTACTAAGACCTTATTATTTTATTTTTAAAGGCACAAGTAGTCTCGTGTGTCCTGGGCTGAAAATGATCAGAGAAAAGTCAAATCAAACATTGATCGAAGAATTTACTGCAAGATAATAAATCATAAGCTCAAATCAGGTGAACAAATAATGTGTTTACTTCATGTCTTCATTCATTTTTATAAAATAGTAAAAATTGTAAATCATCATTTTTCACAAGCACAAAGTCACATCTTCATTATTTGCTGTATTCGTTTTTTTCAACGATCAGTTTATTGACATTTCACAGAAAAAAACATCATATAGAAAACAATATGTGTGAATGTTCACGAAAGTCCTGGAGTTTATTTAAAACATCTGCACACACAGTGACAGGCTGTGTTAATGTTACTGAAAAATGAGAGCACACACACACACACGCACACACACACACACACACACACACACGTGTAAACAAAAATAAATAAATAGGAGCACAAACAGAAACAATAGATACATTAAAAAATACATGAAAAGGAAAAAGAGAAAGCTTAATTTAATGTAGATTACACTGGAGGTGCAATATGACAGACACCTTCATTGTGTTCTGTTTCTTACGTTGACTTTGTTCACATCAGGTTTAAAAGAGTTTTATTGCAGAGGTTGTGATTATGATTCCTCCAAGATGAATCCCTGTCCCTTCATATATTCTTTTAATTCCTGTCATCATCACCATCTTCATCGTCCAAGATCAGTTTTTAAATATATATCTATTATTGTATGTTTACAATGTGATGTCAGCTTTTAGTCTGAATGAATGAAATGTTGAGACATGAACGAGGCTGTGTGTGTCGTACACGGCATGTCTAACCCCCCCCCCCCCCGTGAGCTCTGTGCATGGATGCTGTTAATGGCTCGTGTTGAACAGAGTGTGTAGCAGCGTACATGAGGACGACAGACTGTGCCGTCATCTGTTTGGTAAACATTTGTGCTGAGGCCAAGTTTTTCACCCTGTCGGGCCCCGCTGCACCGCTCCAAACGGCCACCAGCTGCCGTCAGGCAAAAAGGAAATCAGATTGAACTGAAGAGCTGGAGACGTTCAGGTGTAACAACACAAAGCCTCTTGTTAAAGACCAGAAGAGATTTCTGGACTCTTTGTCAGACGGAAACGTTTTTAAATACAAAATAGACTCTGAGCTGAAGATGAGGCTGATTTTCTGAAATAAGGGCTCTCTACACGACCTGTTGTTGTAAAGGCTGACAAAAAAAGCAGCGTTAAACTCCACACTTTCTGCCTGTCTGTGTGTCTGTCTGTGTGTGTCTGTCTGAAGCTAGGGGCTACGTGAATGTGAGTTGACGGTTGAGATTCAAACAGGAGTGTGATCAGAGATGGAACGTCTCCACGATCTTCACGCTTCAACAGCAGAGTTGTGACATGATGCGTCCACAGTGGCCACTTGGACACAGACAGAGACAAACACAGAGACGGAGACGGAGACAGAGACAGAGACAGAGAGAGACACAGAGATGGAGACAGACACTTTTGTTTTTGCTCCCATTTTTCATGAGCTGAACTCAAAGATCTAAAACATTTTCTATACACACAAAAGACCATTTCCCTCAAATATTGTTCACAAATCTGTCTAAATCTGTGTTAGTGAGCACTTCTCCTTTGCAGAGATAATCCATCCCACCTCACAGGTGTGGCATATCAAGATGCTGATTAGACAGCATGATTATTGCACAGGTGTGCCTTAGGCTGGCCACAATAAAAGGCCACTCTGAAATGTGCAGTTTTGCTTTAATGGGGGGGTCTGGGGGGGTCAGAAAGCCAGTCAGTATCTGGTGTGACCACCATTTGCCTCACGCAGTGCAACACATCTCCTTCGCATAGAGTTGATCAGGTTGTTGATTGTGGCCTGTGGAATGTTGGTCCACTCCTCTTCAATGGCTGTGCCAAGTTGCTGGATATTGGCAGGAAGTGGAACACGCTGTCGTATACGCCGATCCAGAGCATCCCAAACATGCTCAATGGGTGACATGTCCGGTGAGTATGCTGGCCATGCAAGAACTGGGATGTTTTCAGCTTCCAGGAGTTGTGTACAGATCCTTGCAACATGGGGCCGTGCATTATCATGCTGCAACATGAGGTGATGGTCGTGGATGAATGGCACAACAATGGGCCTCAGGATCTCGTCACGGTATCTCTGTGCATTCAAAATGCCATCAATAAAATGCACCTGTGTTTGTTGTCCATAATATACGCCTGCCCATACCATAACCCCACCGCCACCATGGGCCACTCGATCCACAACACTGACATCAGCAAACCGCCCCCCCACACGACGCCACACATGCTGTCTGCCATCTGCCCTGAACAGTGAAAACCAGGATTCATCCGTGAAGAGAACACCTCTCCAACGTGCCAGACGCCATCGAATGTGAGCATTTGCCCACTCAAGTCAGTTACGACGACGAACTGCAGTCAGGTCGAGACCCCGATGAGGACGACGAGCATGCAGACGAGCTTTCCTGAGACGGTTTCTGACAGTTTGTGCAGAAATTCTTTGGTTATGCAAACCGATTGTTGCAGCAGCTGTCCAGGTGGCTGGTCTCAGACGATCTTGGAGGTGAACATGCTGGATGTGGAGGTCCTGGGCTGGTGTGGTTACACGTGGTCTGTGGTTGTGAGGCCGGTTGAATGTACTGCCAAATTGTCTGAAACGCCTTTGGAGATGGCTTATGGTAGAGAAATGAACATTCAATTCACAGGCAACAGCTCTGGTGGACATTCCTGCAGTCAGCATGCCAATTGCACGCTCCCTCAAAACTTGCGACATCTGTGGCATTGTGCTGTGTGATAAAACTGCACATTTCAGAGTGGCCTTTTATTGTGGCCAGCCTAAGGCACATCTGTGCAATAATCATGCTGTCTAATCAGCATCTTGATATGCCACACCTGTGAGGTGGGATGGATTATCTCGGCAAAGGAGAAGTGCTCACTAACACAGATTTAGACAGATTTGTGAACAATATTTAAGGGAAATGGTCTTTTGTGTGTATAGAAAATGTTTTAGATCTTTGAGTTCAGCTCATGAAAAATGGGAGCAAAAACAAAAGTGTTGCGTTTATATTTTTGTTCAGTGTATATGTGGAGACAAAGTCTGACAGAGAAGAGTGGTGTTAAAACGTCGTTATAAAGGAGATTATCAGCTGGTTGTGTGAGAGTGTGTACACAGCAGTGTGTCTGTGGAGCACACAGTTACATGAGCTCCAGTGTTCAGGAGGTCAGACACAGATGAGCTGCTGCATCATCTGCTGCACTGTCAACATGTCATTGTCATGATGCGTCAGGTGAGACTTTGTCAAACTGCTTTGTATGAACAGATCACCGAGAGGAGTTCATGTCATCAGTGCATCGTGACAGGAGAAAAGATTACAGAGAAATGAAGGAGACGGGTCACACAACAGTTTGACTCAAAGTGACAAAATGTTTTATCAGCAGAAGTTTTGTTTTATCACTGATTCATTAAGAAATAAAAACATATTGACCCCAGTCATCTACGTCAACATTCTTCCCAGTGAGCAGATCGGCTGTGTGGTGACGAGTGTGGTCGAACAAGTCATCAAAAATAATTAATTAAAACTGAAAATTTGTTTTGAGTCACTGGTCAGACTTTTTCACATTTTTGTGATGTGACTTAAAAGAAAGAAACATACATACATGTACGTTGTTTAATACTGTTAACGTGAGCATGTAAATTATTCATTTTTTACTGAAAGACAAACTTGTGTGCAGTTGTGTGATTAAACAGTTTGTGTGTCCTGCGCTGTCGAACAGAAAAATGATGTTTTCATATTGAAGCCTGTGTGTGATGCAGTGATTTACTCAGCGCAGGAAGTCTGTCCTCAGTGTGTGTGTGTGTGTGTGTGTGTGTGTGTGTGTGTGTGTCACCCAGTGAGGGCTGAGTCTCTTTGATTGTAGCACATGAAAGTGAATCAGTCATTAAAATTCATGAACTCATTTATGCGTGATGTCATGGTGCGTGTCATGGCCATTGCACTTGACTGTGTGCAGCATTACATCATGAAACATGTTTCCATATCACAGCAGGTTACGTAACACAGGGACAGATTGTTTCATGCAGTGTTCAGGCCAATGAACGAAGCTTTGATGTGGACGAGAACAAAAAGGTGGAACTGAGCTGCTTTGAGGGAACGATCACACGTGTGTGAAAATAACACTGGTGGATATTTACCTTCAGCTCAGCTCCATACAGTGCATTAAAGAACAGTCACCTTTGTGACATCTTCACACTGTGTTTACATCAGCTGTGGTGAACTTTGACCAATAACAAAGACATCTGTGGATCGTTGTCGTGTCAAACCAGCTGATGTTTTGATATGACACGATATAGAAATACAAACTGCTTCACATGACAGATGCTGCCTGGCTCGCAGTGAGTCCACATGGAGCTTCAGAAAATGGAAAATGTACCAATTTTGTTGTATTTATTAGCGAGCTAGCTTCTTGCATGTGTCACAACCAGCCCAGTCCACATTCAGCGTAAACATTTCCTCTGCAGGTGACAGTCACGTGCCTGCCTTCACTCATGTGTCACTGCAGCACTGTTTTCTACGGTGGCTGACAAGGACAAACATGCTTTAGTGACTCAGAACATTTCCTTTCAGGAAAACACGTCTCAGCTTCAGAAATGAGGCCAGTTCAAATGGAAATGCTGCAAATTAAAAAAAAACCTGCTGTAGAAAGTAAAAACAGATCCATTAACCACAGACATGCATTATGCCAACAACACTGGTTATTTTAAGCCACATTTCATCTTTTCTCAACCATGTGGTTTATGTGCCTAAATCTAGACGCACGGTAACTACAGCACTGTGAAGTTTCAATGTACCTGCTGCATGATAAGGTACAGATATACAGAAATGTATAATGCCAACATTTATTCAGTTGATTGGGTCACAGCAGCATGATTTTTGTTTTGTTTGTATGTGCAGCAGGTTTCTGCATTTGTGTTGGTTTTGGATTTTACTTTGCATTTTTGAATTGGCATAATTTCTTTTTTTAAGTCCCTTAATTGTGTTTTTAAGGACAGATAGTGATAATGATGAGTCAGATAATGTGAAGCTGCAGCACGTTCTCCTCATGGAAACGTTTCGGTTGATGTAGCATGTTCGCCCATCAGCCACCGTCCTCCTCTCTCTGTACAACAAGACACAGAGACATGTTTGGACTGAATGACATAAAAACAAAGACACTTACAGATGAGTGTGGACAGGTCACACACACACACACACACACACACACACACACACACACACACACACACACACCAGAGATATTGATGTCAGTGGTTGTAACTGTAGCAGCAGCCATCGTCACGCTACTCTTTCAGCTTCTCCTCTCCTTTAACGCTGCTGACAGGAGGAAGATCAGGCTGCTGCAGGAGCCCGTACACACAGCACCTCCTGTACACACAGCACCTCCTGTACACACAGCACCTCCTGTACACACTGCGCCTCCTGTACACACAGCACCTCCTGTACACACAGCGCCTCCTGTACACACAGCACCTCCTGTACACACAGCGCCTCCTGTACACACAGCACCTCCTGTACACACAGCGCCTCCTGTACACACTGCGCCTCCTGTACACACAGCACCTCCTGTACACACAGCGCCTCCTGTACACACAGCGCCTCCTGTACACACTGCGCCTCCTGTACACACAGCGCCTCCTGTACACACAGCGCCTCCTGTACACACAGCGCCTCCTGTACACACTGCGCCTCCAGTACAGGCAGCACCTCCTGTACACACAGCGCCTCCTGTACACACTGCGCCTCCTGTACACACTGCGCCTCCAGTACACACAGCGCCTCCTGTACACACAGCGCCTCCAGTACAGGCAGCACCTCCTGTACACACAGCACCTCCTGTACACACAGCGCCTCCTGTACACACTGCGCCTCCAGTACAGGCAGCACCTCCTGTACACACAGCGCCTCCTGTACACACTGCGCCTCCTGTACAGGCAGCGCCTCCTGTACACACAGCGCCTCCTGTACACACTGCGCCTCCAGTACAGGCAGCGCCTCCTGTACACACTGCGCCTCCTGTACACACAGCGCCTCCTGTACA
This sequence comes from Epinephelus fuscoguttatus, assembly GCF_011397635.1. Lineage (NCBI taxonomy): Eukaryota > Metazoa > Chordata > Actinopteri > Perciformes > Serranidae > Epinephelus > Epinephelus fuscoguttatus. The sequence continues at coordinate 43,079,689 of NC_064764.1, forward strand.
CACTGCGCCTCCAGTACAGGCAGCGCCTCCTGTACACACAGCGCCTCCTGTACACACAGCGCCTCCTGTACACACTGCGCCTCCAGTACAGGCAGCGCCTCCTGTACACACTGCGCCTCCTGTACAGGCAGCGCCTCCTGTACACACTGCGCCTCCTGTACAGGCAGCGCCTCCTGTACACACAGCGCCTCCTGTACACACAGCGCCTCCAGTACAGGCAGCGCCTCCTGTACACACAGCGCCTCCTGTACACACAGCACCTCCTGTACACACAGCGCCTCCTGTACACACTGCGCCTCCTGTACAGGCAGCGCCTCCTGTACACACAGCGCCTCCTGTACACACAGCGCCTCCAGTACAGGCAGCGCCTCCTGTACACACAGCGCCTCCTGTACACACAGCGCCTCCAGTACAGGCAGCGTCTCCTGTACACACAGCGTCTCCTGTACACACAGCGCCTCCTGTACACACAGCGCCTCCTGTACACGCAGCGCCTCCAGTACAGGCAGCGCCTCCTGTACACACAGCGTTTCCTGTACACACAGCACCTCCTGTACACACAGCGCCTCCTGTACAGGCAGCGCCTCCTGTACACACAGCGCCTCCTGTACAGGCAGCGCCTCCTGTACACACAGCGCCTCCAGTACAGGCAGCGCCTCCTGTACACACAACGCCTCCTGTACACACAACGCCTCCTGTACAGGCAGCGCCTCCAGTACAGGCAGCGCCTCCTGTACACACAGCACCTCCTGTACACACAGCGCCTCCTGTACACACAGCGCCTCCTGTACACACAGCGCCTCCTGTACACACAGCGCCTCCTGTACACACAGCGCCTCCTGTACACACTGCGCCTCCAGTACAGGCAGCGCCTCCTGTACACACAGCGCCTCCTGTACACACTGCGCCTCCTGTACACACTGCGCTCCAGTACACTCCGCGCCTCCTGTACACACAGCGCCTCCAGTACAGGCAGCACCTCCTGTACACACAGCACCTCCTGTACACACAGCGCCTCCTGTACACACTGCGCCTCCAGTACAGGCAGCACCTCCTGTACACACAGCGCCTCCTGTACACACTGCGCCTCCTGTACAGGCAGCGCCTCCTGTACACACAGCGCCTCCTGTACACACAGCACCTCCAGTACAGGCAGCGCCTCCTGTACACACTGCGCCTCCTGTACACACAGCGCCTCCTGTACACACTGCGCCACCAGTACAGGCAGCGCCTCCTGTACACACTGCGCCTCCTGTACAGGCAGCGCCTCCTGTACACACAGCGCCTCCTGTACAGTCAGCGCCTACTGTACACTCACCGACTCCTGTACACACAGCGCCTCCTGTACACACTGCGCCTCCTGTACAGGCAGCGCCTCCTGTACACACAGCGCCTCCTGTACACACAGCGCCTCCAGTACAGGCAGCGTCTCCTGTACACACAGCGTCTCCTGTACACACAGCGCCTCCTGTACACACAGCGTCTCCTGTACACACAGCGCCTCCTGTACAGGCAGCGTCTCCTGTACACACAGCACCTCCTGTACAGGCAGCGTCTCCTGTACACACAGCGCCTCCTGTACACACAGCGCCTCCTGTACACACAGCGTCTCCTGTACACACAGCGCCTCCTGTACACACAGCGCCTCCTGTACACACAGCGCCTCCAGTACAGGCAGCGCCTCCTGTACACACAGCGCCTCCTGTACACACAGCACCTCCTGTACACACAGCGCCTCCTGTACAGGCAGCGCCTCCTGTACACACAGTGTCTCCTGTACAGGCAGCGCCTCCTGTACAGGCAGCACCTCCTGTACACACAGCGCCTCCTGTACAGGCAGCACCTCCTGTACACACAGCGCCTCCTGTACAGGCAGCGCCTCCAGTGCACACAGCGCCTCCTGTACACACAGCACCTCCTGTACACACAGCGTCTCCTGTACACACAGCGCCTCCTGTACAGGCAGCGCCTCCTGTACACACAGTGTCTCCTGTACAGGCAGCGCCTCCTGTACAGGCAGCACCTCCTGTACACACAGCGCCTCCAGTACAGGCAGCGCCTCCTGTACACACAGCGCCTCCTGTACACACAGCGCCTCCTGTACAGGCAGCGCCTCCTGTACACACAGCGCCTCCTGTACACACAGCGCCTCCTGTACACACAGCGCCTCCTGTACACACAGCGCCTCCTGTACACACAGCGCCTCCTGTACACACAGCGCCTCCTGTACAGGCAGCGCCTCCTGTACACACAGCGCCTCCTGTACACACAGCGCCTCCTGTACACACAGCGCCTCCTGTACACACAGCGCCTCCTGTACACACAGCGCCTCCTGTACACACAGCGCCTCCTGTACACACAGCGCCTCCTGTACACACAGCGCCTCCTGTACACACAGCGCCTCCTGTACACACAGCGCCTCCTGTACAGGCAGCGCCTCCTGTACACACAGCGTCTCCTGTACACACAGCGCCTCCTGTACACACAGCGTCTCCTGTACACACAGCGCCTCCTGTACACACAGCGCCTCCTGTACACACAGCGCCTCCAGTACAGGCAGCGCCTCCTGTACACACAGCGTTTCCTGTACACACAGCACCTCCTGTACACACAGCGCCTCCTGTACAGGCAGCGCCTCCTGTACACACAGTGTCTCCTGTACAGGCAGCGCCTCCTGTACAGGCAGCACCTCCTGTACACACAGCGCCTCCTGTACAGGCAGCACCTCCTGTACACACAGCGCCTCCTGTACACGCAGCGCCTCCAGTGCACACAGCGCCTCCTGTACACACAGCACCTCCTGTACACACAGCGTCTCCTGTACACACAGCGCCTCCTGTACAGGCAGCGCCTCCTGTACACACAGTGTCTCCTGTACAGGCAGCGCCTCCTGTACAGGCAGCACCTCCTGTACACACAGCGCCTCCAGTACAGGCAGCGCCTCCTGTACACACAGCGCCTCCTGTACACACAGCGTCTCCTGTACAGGCAGCGCCTCCTGTACACACAGCGTCTCCTGTACACACAGCGCCTCCTGTACACACAGCGCCTCCTGTACAGGCAGCGCCTCCTGTACACACAGCGCCTCCTGTACACACAGCGCCTCCTGTACAGGCAGCGCCTCCTGTACACACAGCGCCTCCTGTACACACAGCGCCTCCAGTACAGGCAGCGCCTCCTGTACACACTGCGCCTCCTGTACAGGCAGCGCCTCCTGTACAGGCAGCGTCTCCTGTACACACAGCGCCTCCTGTACACACAGCGCCTCCTGCACACACAGCGTCTCCTGTACACACAGCGCCTCCTGTACACACAGCGTCTCCTGTACACACAGCGCCTCCTGTACACACAGCGCCTCCTGTACACACAGCGCCTCCTGTACACACAGCGTCTCCTGTACACACAGCGCCTCCTGTACACACAGCGCCTCCTGTACACACAGCGCCTCCAGTACAGGCAGCGCCTCCTGTACAGGCAGCGCCTCCTGTACACACAGCGCCTCCTGTACAGGCAGCGCCTCCTGTACACACAGCGCCTCCTGTACAGGCAGCGCCTCCTGTACACACAGCGCCTCCTGTACAGGCAGCGCCTCCTGTACCTGTAGCAGAGAGCAGTGAGGAGCAGTAATTAGCTGGTGGACCCCTCTGAACTTGTTGTTGGTGCCTGCAGGGCAGCCGTCCAGTGTTTATGCTAATGAGCTGATTACTCAGCTGGAGTGAAGCATGGAGCACAGAGCTGGTGTTACATGGCTGCAACATCTCACTCCATCACACAGACACAGAACAACAGCTAACTGGACCAGAACAAGAGGCTGAAAGAGAATTATATAAGAGCACAGCAGGGATGATGAGGCTGATGATGTTTTTAGTCCCTGTTAATTCACATGTTGGCCTTCATCATGGCTCAGAACGCCACAGAGACATTTGGTCTCACTGTGAGCCAGAGCAGCTACAGATTAATGTCATCCACATATCTTTTCATCAGACCCAAACAGAAACTGCTGCAGCAGTGATCCTGGATGAGTTCTGCAGAGTTCTGCAGAGTGGTTTGTTTGCACTTCACGAGCAGTGATTGACGATGACGGGCAGCTGTGTTAAAGCCTTGTTTTTTATTCAGCAGTGGATTCCAGCACATGACTTCAGAGGCACCAGGAGGAGAAGGAACATGATTTATTTTACCTTTTACAAATGAAATGCCTCATGTACAACTATGTGGACATGTTGATCCTGACAACCACAGATTTGATTGTGTTTATTGATGCTATAGATCAGCTTCCAATAGTCCAGTTATTACCATCATGGATCAAAGATCTGTGTTTTAGTTATAGAAATACATTGATCCTAATAATGATATTGTCTCTGTACACAGTGTCTGTTAGCAGAACTCGATGGGCTCTGTGTATTAAACTCTCCACAGACTTCAGCCTCACATTAAGATGAATACATTTCTTCTGACAACATATTCTACCATTATACCCTGACACATATTGATTTGGAATATTTGTTGAATCATACTTTGGCACCGTCCTGCAGACCCAGCAGCAGCAACTGAGGTGAATGTGTGGGCCTGATGTTACCTGCTCCGGCTCCTGAGCATGAAATGAGAAGCTTTACACACCTGAGCTGAGCTCTGTGAGTGGATCCCTGACTAATGGACCTGTGTTATAAACCCATCAATCACAGAGCTGTTGGTTAAATCCACACTTACACACTTACTGCCATTTGTAAACAGTGCTGACTTCAGTTTGCTCCTGTTGTCTCCACGCAGCGGTGATGCATGTGCACACGAGGCCATGTTGGCTCTGAGGAGTTCACCTTTGGCTGACTGCTGCTGTTTGTGCTCTCCTGTGGGAGATCGGCTGCAGGTCCAGATCGTTACAGCTGCTCTGTGTGTATTTCTGTATATACAGTGAAACGGCTGCACATATTTGTGACACATTTATTTTCTGTTATTCATGAGAATAATGTAGAGTCAGAGAAATGTTGGCGCAGCTCTGTTTCCTCTGAGCTCACAGACATGGTCATGTTTTCATCAGTGATCCTTCTGATTTAATTCAGTCTCTACAGTCGTTTAATGCTGCTGAAATTTTAAAAGATGATACTTGAAGAGATTATGATATTCAGCACCATGTTGGATACCACAGGAAAAATGGAGATAACACCTAGAGACAGCGAGTGAACATGTGCGAGGAGTGAACAGCAGGGTGAGAAAGAAAACTTCTCAACAGCTTCATTAGTGAATGAGGTCCATTGTGTTTTGTGCAGGTACACGTGGTCAGTGACAGTTTAAAACGGTTTATATAAACAACTGTGAATCACTGCCACCATGAGAGGTCCTTGAGTTTACAATCATAAATGTACACACAGAATATAAGGCTGACTGGTCCAGTAGTTTGTGACATTAGCAGCAGACAGACAGAGACACACGTAACCAAACACATGATGGTCTCCAGGGTCTCACCTGGTGGAGATCAATAGAAAGGTAAAGACAGATGGTAGAATACAAGGATCATTTTACGTACAGTGTCCTCAGATTGAGACGTGCACCTGCTGCGTGCTGAGGCTGTGATGTCATCATCACTGCTGCTGTCTCCGCCCCTCGCTGCAGGCTGGCTGCATGTGATGCTGGAGCTTGACAAACATGTTGGTGCTGTAATAAGTGTGTGTACTGAGGTGTAACTCCCTCTGCAGCTCCTGTTGATGTTGGCACATTTTCCTCAGCCGGTCGTCTGTGTAGCTCTCTGTCTCTGCCCTGGATAAGTGGGTGGGCGTTTAACTGCTCCTCTAATGCAGCAGCCGCTGACTCGGAGCTAATAGGGCCGAGGGGTGAGGCAGTGGGTGAGGACGGAGATGACTCCTCTGATAGTAATGGTATGAGACTCATTTCCAGCCTGAGGCAGAATGGGGGGGGGGGGGTCAGACACACACTGAGTCCCACAGAAAAACAAACAGCACACAAACTGTCCAACCAGATCTCAGCTGAACGTCCACAGCACATTATGAAGTGACTTGTTAAATGGCACGCTCTGCCTTCACCACTAAATCAGCAGCTAAATCCCGTACAGTCCCACAGACTGTAGAGTCATTTCAAAATGTGCCACAGGTGCTCAGCTGGGTTGAGATCTGGTTGGACAGTTTGTGTACTGTATGTCCTCCAAATATCAGTCCAGTGTGTGATCGATGTGGGGGGTCACAGGCCTCACCAGCCCAGATGTTCTGGCACCATGTATTGGTGAAATATTCTGCAGTCATTATCAGACGTCCTGGGTCGACCTGTGGATCCTGATCCACTGACTGAGCTCTTTGGTCCAAAGGATGTGATGAACCACCTGCATGTGGAAAAGATTAGATTCTCACTGAGAGGACGTGAAAACAAATTTTTAGCTGATCTGGCAACCCGTCATAGACCACTGTAAGAAACATGCACTGACTCCTCCCCCCGACCTGTCCAGCTTAAATGACAAGAAACAATCTGACATCATTTCTCTCGTTTTAATTATGCTTTTCTTCCCTCAATCTTTTTGAAATAAAATTATACATTTTATCTGTAAAAACTATATTTTGTAAACATGTCTGCTGTACTTTTGTCTTTTCTATACATATATGATAAGATGGTTTTTGATTTGTTGTTTCCTTTACATTTGTATCTGAAATTCTGTTTTCACCTTTACACTGTTGTCAGAGTGTGTTTAACTTTGAAAAGCCCAATAAAAAAAGAAGAATACATCACCACACACCTGTAGTGAGTCACAGGTGATGAGTGGGAGGGATAACATCCGCATGACAAAACTCAGAGTCAGAAATACTTTATTGATCCCTGAGAGTACGCTGTGATTGGTTACAGCCGCTCTGATGTAAAGAACAGAGAATTATAAGAAGAAAGAATAAGAGTATAAAATACAAGTAAATATGAAGCAATAAAACAGAAACAATGTGCATTATGCTTCAGTGTTTAACACTGTGCTGAGGCTGCGAGTGTGAAATGTATCTACAATATAAACATCAATAGAATAAAGTAAACATAAGAAATGTGTGCAGCTATGTGACACCTGCGTAGCGTACCTTTAACATACAGACGTGAGAGTCGTAACGGTCCTCTCATCAACTCATGGAGAGACAGAGAAGAAGAGTTTCCACAAAATGTCAGACTGCTCCTTAAAACAAGACAAAACAAGTCAAACAGAGGAGGAGGAGGAGGAGGAGGAGACCAGACAGGAGGAGGATGATGACATCATCACTGACTGTACATCAGAGCGTAAACTGAAACAGTATAAATCTGCACATTCATATCCAGTCAAATCACCATGGAGACAAAACAAAGGAGGTGGGGTCTCCTGAGTGGTGTGACGCTAATTTTATCTGCACAAATACACACACCATCTTTGTGTTCCTGTGTCTTCATCATCATCATCATCATCATCATCATCAGCCGCTTCATCATCTTTAATCTGTCAGCCTTTGATCCTGCACGGACACACACACACACACACACACACACACACACACACACACACACACACACACACACACACACACCTGGCTCTCTGTAACCTCCCACTCGTTGGTCGGTTCTTCTTCTGTCCTGAATCTATCTGCACTGTTTTACATTCAGATGTTTATGAACAGAAGTGTTGAGTTGTTGTTGTTTTCTCCTCAGACGTCAGATTGAATCTGCGTCACACACAGGAAGTTGTCACCCTGTGGTTGTTTCTCCAGCCCTGCTCCTCTTCATCCCTCCTGGTTACATGTTATTTACGTCTTGTGTGTGCTCTGCAGGGCTCAGCTGATTCCTACACAAGCCGACCGTCTGACTCGGATGTTTCCCTGGAGGAGGAGAAGGAGGGCGGCCGGCAGGAGAGGGAGCAGCAGGCCACCGTCCAGCTCGAGAGGGCAAAGGTCAGATTTTATTTCATGTGTTATTTATGAAATTTATCCTTTTATACAACAGGAAATAAACAAAAACAGAGTTTAACAAAGTGACAGGAGTTCACATGTCAGTCTGTACGATCACTGACATGGAGGGAAACTGGAACACACCAACAGACAGATAAACAATATGATGTGCTGAAAATATTTTATTATTTAACAAAGTGTGGAGGCAGAAGTGAACAAATAAAGAGGGAAATGATCAATTGTCTTTTAGGTTATTTAATACAGCGTGTTACAGCTAACGAACATACAGCAGCTCTTTTTTCCAGGTGATTAAAGATAATTATGAATATTAAATTCAATTCCTGCCAATAAATCCTCCAAACTGAGACTCCATCAGTTCACTGTGGTCCAGAAAGCGTCAGAGGTGTTTGTCTGAGTGAGACCTGAGACACCTTCATCAGGAGCTGTTAAACAGCATCTCTTCATCATCAGCCCCCCCGGACACACACACACACACACACACACACACACACACACACACACACACACACACACACACACACACACACACACACTGCTGAGGGTGAGGCTGATGAGCACGTTGGTGCTGTAGTCACTGACTGTAACTAACTCTCTTAGAAACAGTTTCCACACAAACACTTCATCAGCATCATGAGATGCATTTTTATCTTCTGTGATGCAACATTTAAATATCCGTGTGATACTGTGATGATGACTCTCCTTCCTCTCTGCTGTGTGACAGACTAAAGCCGTGGCCTTCGCTGTGAGGACCAACGTCAGTTACTGCGGCGCCCTGGATGAGGACGTTCCTGTGGCCAGCACCGCCGTCTCCTTTGATGCCAAGGACTTCCTCCACATCAAAGAGGTACGCTGAGGAGGTGGTGATGACCCTGTGCTGAACCGTTCACTGCTATGACACAAGAAAATACTGTTTACCCTCCCTTGAATCTGTGTTAAATAGATAAAATGTCAGAACCTTGTTTATGTGTCACGTCTAATTCAGGATTGTTGCTGGGTGTCAGCTTCCTGCTCAGACTTCCTGAAGTATGGTTAAAAACAAAATGACTACAGTCCTGCTGTTCCCCACAAAGGACATGTGTTAAAGGGATAGTGCAGCCAAAAATGTAAATTCAGCCATTATCTACTCACCCATATGCCGAGGGAGGCTCAGGTGAAGTTTTAGAGTCCTCACATCACTTGCAGAGATCCAAGGGGAGAGGAGGTAGCAACACAACTCCACCTAATGGAGGCTGACGGCGCCCCAGATTCAAACGTCCAAAAACACATCATTGAAACCACAAAATATCTCCATACTGCTCGTCCGTAGTGATCCAAGTGTCCTGAAGCCCCGACATAAAAAGTTGTTTGGAAAAACCTCATTTGAACTCTGTTTTTAGCCTCATTGTAGCCTGTAGCTCTGACTGCCTCTCTGGACACCGCGCTCACATGTGTGTGCTTGCGTGAGACCGTGAGACATGGGCACCGCCTTCATGTGTGTTCACGTGCTTTCGCTGGTCTTGCGCAAGCACACACATGTGAGTGCGGTGCACAGAGAGGGTGTGGGGGTTTGGGTGCACTATCCCTTTAACATGTATATTCTGAAAGGCTTAAAATGAACACTTGGAATCGTAATACAATAAACTCCATGTGAAGAACAGAAACAATATATTTACAGATTTGATCTCTTTCTGCCATAAAACATGCTGCAGCTCCCTCCTTTAGAAAAGACAGATGATATGTTGTGTTGGTCACACACCACCTGTGTTACCTGTGTGACGTCTCAGGACGTCCCTTTCACAGCATGTCAGCAGTCAGATAGACCACATGCATGTTGCTTAAGATAAAGGCCTCAGTGTCGTGACCCTGCAGAGGACAGATATGAACTGATGTATCTGTGGTAGATGTGGTGGATTCTCAACATGACACAGTGGGAACTTCTCTCACACTGTGATTGATTCATAAGTCATTTCTATGTTGGGTTTTAGATATCACACATTTACTGTACGAAATAAAAAGTAATCACAGGCTTCTTCACTGATACACACCTGCCAGTCTCCCGCTCAGTAACATGACACCTTCTGTCTCACCTGCAGAAGTACAACAACGACTGGTGGATCGGCCGCCTGGTGAAAGAAGGCTGTGACATCGGCTTCATCCCCAGCCCTCTGAAACTGGAGAACATCCGCCTGCAGCAGGAGCAGAAGAGAGGACGCTTCCATGGGTGAGTGCAGGAGGTGCAGGAGTCAGGAGGTGCAGGAGTCAGGAGGTAGGGGGTGAGGAGGTGCAGGAGTCAGGAGGTGCAGGAGTCAGGAGGTGCAGGAGTCAGGAGGTGGGGGGTCAGGAGGTGCAGGAGTCAGGAGGTGGAGGGGTCAGGAGGTGGAGGAGTCAGGAGGTGGAGGAGTCAGCAGCAGAGACTGTAGTGAATAAAGAGAGGGGGAGGGTTGGGGGAGGTGATGGAGGAGCTGCAGGATGAGTAAAAGCCTGGCAGCTGAGCTGACAGATAGGGAGGAGGTGAGGTGGAGGAGAGCCAAGCTGTTGGCTCCTCCCTCTCAGAGGTGTGTCTGGATCCAGGCCACCACAGATTTTTCCATCAGATGGAGGGAAAGTGTTTCAGCCACCGAGGAGGCGATTAGAGACGCTGAGCGCCGCCGTCTTCCCTCCTGTTTCCTGTCGTCTCCTGTTTCCTGTGCGGGGGGTCAGAGGTCATCACTGAGGACAGTGGTCATCTGTTTCCTGTGCGGGGGGGTCAGAGGTCATCACTGAGGACGTCTTGATGAGTTAACACTGGTCTGTCTGTTTGCTGTCGTCACTGCAGCAGTAAGTCCAGCGGGAACTCCTCGTCCAGTCTGGGAGAAATGGTGTCAGGAACATTCAAGCCAAACCCAAACTCTGCAGGTTGGTGCCACAGATGAGCACAGATGAGTTTGTCTCCGTTATCTGCTCCGTGTTTGTGACAGGATTCATTCAGACGTGTGATGATGTGATGAATTATAACGTCTGATAAACTGTCTTTTCTTTTTCAGGGAAGCAGAAACAGAAAGTGGTGAGTATGGACATTGACACATTCACTGATTTACTGGATGGTTTTATAGGGGACAATAAAAGTAAAGTAAAGAGGTATAAATGAAATAAGTAAAGAACTGTCTCCAGCTTTATTTCCTGGAATAATTACTCACATTGTTGACAGTAAACTCTTTAGAGGTCTGTTAGGGTCTCTTAACGACGAGTTTAAGTTGGAGGGTCCTTTCTTAACATTTGGATCATTGATCGTGCCTTTAATCACCTCGTCATTATACTTGATCAAACCTTAGTTCACTACAAACAGATCGCTCTTTAGGAAACTCATTTTAACAACCATCCGCATCAGAATGAATGTTAGTATTGTTTGAAACCACCTGTTTTATCCTGCAACACTGTCTGTTCATGAAAGAGCACATTTTATTACATTTAAAAAGCTGCAGTAACATTTGTTTAACTTAAATATTAACTGTGAATCTCAGCTCACACAGAAATCAGGAACATTAAACTGGATTCCTACTGAAAGTCAAAAAAGCTGGAGGAGGCACAGATCAGGAAACTTTATTGAAAGTCCGCCCTCCTCCTCCTCCTCCTCCTCCTCCTCCTCCTGCAGCTCCTCCCTCTCTGTCCTAAGCCCCTCCCAATACAATACAATACAATATGCTTACAGGTTATTATGGGATATTTGCCCAGTGATCCTAAAATCAAACTGCCCTCCCCAGCTTTAACGAGTCCTCTGCAGGTGAATCTTTCCTGAAAAGTAATGAGACACTTGAACAACAGCATCATGTGCCGTGATGACGTGTGTGTGTACATCTCAAATCATTATTGTTTTATGTTCATTCAGAATCAGTAAAACATTTTATTCAGATGAACAGAACGTCTCTTTAAAGCATCACTCCGTTTGGTGTTTGATTTCTTCAGAGAGACACTTGCTCATATTAAATCTCTGTGTGTGTGTGTGTGTGTGTGTGTGTGTGTGTGTGTGTGTGTGTGTGTGTCCTGCCCTCCAGGCTGAGCACATCCCTCCGTATGACGTGGTTCCCTCCATGAGGCCGGTTGTCCTGGTGGGACCGTCCCTGAAAGGTTATGAGGTAGGACACGCTGCTGCTCCTCGAGCCATCTGACTCAGCCTCTGCCTCACAGCCACACATGAAGTCTCTTCATCCTCACTTGACTTATTCCCACCGTGCACTCAAAGACTTTGAGAAGACCTTTGTAAGACTCAAGTCTGACACTGTCACACATCTACAGACGACGTGGGGTTTCAGTCACACATCATGACGTGTGTCAAAGACTGCAGATCCTGCAGGGTCACTGTTTACAGACTACAGCTAGATTCCTTCTGAGATTATTTCCCATCCTGCTCCTGGTGCAAAACAGTACACCAAAGAAATATCACATTTTAACAATCCCAACATGTCTGCAGAAACACATCACTCTACACACACAAGATAAAAGGCGTCACGTGTAGACAGTATTCTTGTCAATTCAGCATCAATATGATCCATAAAGATAGACTGTGTTTGTGTACGTAAGTCTCCACCAGCGCCTGTTGTTGGTTAGCTGCAGTATTTTAGTGGGACGAGTCTGTGAGAATGAGATGCTTTTATGCTTCAGCGCACACACATGGTTACGTTTAGCCAACACACACACAGGTGGTTACGTTTAGCCAACACACACACACGTGGTTACGTTTAGCCGACACACACACAGGTGGTTACGTTTAGCCGACACACACACAGGTGGTTACGTTTAGCCAACACACACACACGTGGTTACGTTTAGCCGACACACACACAGGTGGTTACGTTTAGCCGACACACACACAGGTGGTTACGTTTAGCCGACACACACACAGGTGGTTACGTTTAGCCGACACACACACAGGTGGTTACGTTTAGCCAACACACACACACGTGGTTACGTTTAGCCGACACACACACAGGTGGTTACGTTTAGCCGACACACACACATGTGGTTACATTTAGCCGACACACACACACAGGTGGTTACGTTTAGCCGACACACACACACAGGTGGTTACGTTTAGCCGACACACACATGTGGTTACGTTTAGCCGACACACACACGTGGTTACGTTTAGCCGACACACACACACATGGTTACGTTTAGCCGACACACACACAGGTGGTTACGTTTAGCCGACACACACACATGTGGTTACGTTTAGCCGACACACACACGTGGTTACGTTTAGCCGACACACACACACACATGGTTACGTTTAGCCGACACACACACACAGGTGGTTACGTTTAGCCGACACACACACAGGTGGTTACGTTTAGCCAACACACACACACACACACACGTGGTTACGTTTAGCCGACACACACACGTGGTTACGTTTAGCCGACACACACACACGTGGTTACGTTTAGCCGACACACACACATGGTTACGTTTAGCCCACACACACACGTGGTTACGTTTAGCCGACACACACACGTGGTTACGTTTAGCCGACACACACACACAGGTGGTTACGTTTAGCCGACACACACACAGGTGGTTACGTTTAGCCAACACACACACGTGGTTACGTTTAGCCGACACACACACAGGTGGTTACGTTTAGCCGACACACACACATGTGGTTACGTTTAGCCGACACACATACGTGGTTACGTTTAGCCGACACACACACAGGTGGTTACGTTTAGCTGACACACACACAGGTGGTTACGTTTAGCCGACACACACACGTGGTTACGTTTAGCCGACACACACACAGGTGGTTACGTTTAGCCGACACACACACATGTGGTTACGTTTAGCCGACACACATACGTGGTTACGTTTAGCCGACACACACACAGGTGGTTACGTTTAGCCGACACACACACACACAGGTGGTTACGTTTAGCCGACACACACACACAGGTGGTTACGTTTAGCCGACACACACACAGGTGGTTACGTTTAGCCAACACACACACACACATGGTTACGTTTAGCCGACACACACACAGGTGGTTACGTTTAGCCGACACACACACGTGGTTACGTTTAGCCGACACACACACACAGGTGGTTACGTTTAGCCGACACACACACACATGGTTACGTTTAGCCGACACACACACAGGTGGTTACGTTTAGCCGACACACACACAGGTGGTTACGTTTAGCCGACACACACACACAGGTGGTTACGTTTAGCCGACACACACACAGGTGGTTACGTTTAGCCGACACACACACGTGGTTACGTTTAGCCGACACACACACAGGTGGTTACGTTTAGCCGACACACACACATGTGGTTACGTTTAGCCGACACACATACGTGGTTACGTTTAGCCGACACACACACAGGTGGTTACGTTTAGCTGACACACACACAGGTGGTTACGTTTAGCCGACACACACACGTGGTTACGTTTAGCCGACACACACACAGGTGGTTACGTTTAGCCGACACACACACATGTGGTTACGTTTAGCCGACACACATACGTGGTTACGTTTAGCCGACACACACACAGGTGGTTTCGTTTAGCCGACACACACACACACACAGGTGGTTACGTTTAGCCGACACACACACAGGTGGTTACGTTTAGCCGACACACACACAGGTGGTTACGTTTAGCTGACACACACACAGGTGGTTACGTTTAGCCGACACACATACGTGGTTACGTTTAGCCGACACACACACATGTGGTTACGTTTAGCCGACACACAGGTGGTTACGTTTAGCCGACACACACACACACACAGGTGGTTACGTTTAGCCGACACACACACATGTGGTTACGTTTAGCCGACACACACGTGGTTGAGTTTAGGAAAAAAGAACAGAGTTTGGCTTTACAATCAAACAGGAAGTGAACACCCTCCTGGGTGAAAGTCGGTGGTTGTTGTAACACTGTATTTCCCCCTGATGTCGCCGGACCGGCAGCATATCATGCCAACATGAAAGGATGGCTTTTTTTCTTGGCGTCTGACACAGGAAGTCACTGACCACGCTTTGGAGAGAGACCGGGTTGGTTTCTCCTCCTTTTCCACAGAACCGAGACTTGTTCACATTCTTGCGCCTCCCCAGATTCTCCTCCATGTTTACTGCGTACACAATTTGCCACTTCCTGTTTGGTGCTGGAGAGAGTGCAGCTATTGGTTGTTGATGTTCATGTCAAAATTAAAAACAAACACAACAAACAAACGATGGATCTCACAGAGCACCAACTGAGCTAAAACTCATGATTTTGTTCCAACACTGGAAATTTGTTGGCGACAGTGAAATTTTTTGAGAAGTGGTTTGGTGTCATGCTGTCATTAGCCAACTGTTATTTTAGGCAGTGCACGTACATAAATCACGTAGAGGCCATTTCTGCACGACTGTGCAAGAAGTGGAGTTTTATAGAGAAATCTCAACACAAAGATTATCACAGCTGATTTAGGTGAAATAACTGACATGTTAATGCAGCCGTTATCGTCCAAGCTGACAGATGTTGCAGACTCTGATTCCTCCTAAAGTTAAAATCCCAGAGATGAAACATAAAAGCTGCTGACTGATTATCAGTTACCACTGGCTCCACAGGGCAAACAATAAAGGAGGCCGAGGAGGAGGTGGGAGGTGGAGTCAGTTGTCATGGAATCATAGTCTTTGCCTCCCATTCTGGTGTTGCCGTGGTAACAACCTTCTGTGTAAACTGCATCAGTCTAAAAAAGTGGAGCATGGTTTGAAATTAGAAACAGAGAATAATGTGCACTGACTGCACCAAGACGAGGTGTTTCCATGAGAAACAGAGACGTGGTTATTATTGATCACATCAGACACAGTTCTGTTCATTGTTTTCTGATCGATCAGTATCACACAGCATATAATAAAACTAAAAAGATCTGGTGTTAGCAGTGCTGTTCTTTCTGTCAGTGGCACAGCGCGAGGAGGGAGGTACTCTTATTCATTACTAACAGAGTACATGGTGTCAGGGTCATGTGTCGGCTCGTACGGCTGCAGAGTGGTGGAAGATGATGAGGTTCTGCAGCAGAATGATCCTTGACAGTATTATTGTATATGATATTATTGGAATATCAGTACTGACATATCGATTGTACCACATGTATGTAAGCAGGATCTTAATGTTGCATCTGATCGAGCTGAACTAGAACCATGTTTACACTGTTGGTAGTTTAATTGATAAAGATGCATCGTGAACAGATCGTATGTTTGTGTCAAAAATTGTCTCTAAATTACCAGTCTTCAAACTAACTAAACTCCTGGAGGAGTGGAATAAAGGTGATAACTAGAACCATAAATGGTTCTTCGGCTTTTCTCAATGGGTTCTACCTACAAACCCAACATAAAGGGTTATACCTCGAATCTTCTATGAAGGCCACCCAGAACCCCAGGTGAGAGGTTCTACTGAGGTCCCTTCTGTGGTATAATAGTTACAACCAGAACCTCTTCACCTTCCAAGTCTGCAAGAACCTTCAAAGAGAGCTCTCGCAAGAACTCTGTTATGTCCCAAGGGTTTCATCTAAAACCCATCCAGAGGGTTCTACTGAGAACTGTTCTATATTACAAGGGTTTAATCTTCATCTGGAAGAACCCTTAAGTATTTGAAGGGCTTCATGTGGAACCCACCCAAGAGGTTTTACCAAGAACCCTTTTAGATTCCAAGGGTTTCATCTAGAACCCACTCAGATGGGCTCTAGAAATAGTAATTGACTACATTACCCATAGATCTATCTCCCACTGTTCATTGTTTTGGTTCTTAATGGAACCCTCGGCCTTACTAAACAAACCTTAAAGAACACTATTTTCAGAAAAGGTTTCTTCAGAAGCAAATGGTTTGGGGTAGAAGGAAGGACCCCTGCTGGAACCCATCCAGAGGGGCTCTTAAAATAATAATCAACCACACTACCCATAGATCTGTCTCCCAGTAAACGTTGTTTTAGTTCTTAGTGGCACTTGTAGTCTTATAAAGATCCCTAGAGGAGTCCCCTCTTCAAAACAAGGGTTGTTCAGAAGCGAATGGTTCTGGGTAGAACCTCAGCCCTTCAGGAAGAACCGCTTTGTAACCTATATTTCTAAGAGTGCAATAACTAAATCTGTCAGATCGATGCGGTGGAAGTAAAAAGGACACCTCCAAACTGAACTTTGATTCATCACCTGAGTAAATCTGCTTCATAACGTTCTTTCACTGTAAAGTTGATTCACCTTTTGGATCCACGGAGTCTTTGCACATCTTAACAGCACTAATTTCTGTCAGACAGCTGCTCCATGTTTCAGCTCAGATGACACGCCTCCCCGTCAACCCTCTGTCGCTGAACACATCAGAGTGACAGCCGAACACAAAGCTCTCCTGTTTAGATTCATGTTTCCATCATGTGTTCATCGCCTCGAGTCAAACACCTCAGACAAACACAAAGACTGACGACTTTCTCAAAGATGTAGCTACCCCATCTCGACTTCCTGTTTGAGTTGGAGGCCTCGGCCTGGCGGTCAGACTCATCAGGAGACGGCTGCACTTTGTGATCGCTCCAATCCATCAGCTGTGCGTTGGTCTCTGCGACACCTCTCATCGTAGCTCTTATTCACTTCATTTAAAGTGGCCACATTCGTCCTGCACAGAGCCGTGAAGAAAGAAACCAATGGCTCTGTCAGGTGTGTGATTCACAGAGCTCGGCAGCAGCGGCCTGTACGGACGCCATCTGAATGAATAATAAGAGTCCGTCTGAGCTGCTTTACGATGTAGATGTGTGAGGATTGTTTGACTGTTACATGTCTGACACTGTCACGCTCTGTGACTTCTGTCTGTCTTGAATTACCTGATCTTCTTCTTCTTCCCTCTTCATTGTGTGTTCTCCACCTGCTCCCTGATTCGTCACCGCAGGTGACAGATATGATGCAGAAGGCGCTGTTTGACTTCCTGAAGCACAGGTTTGACGGGAGGTGAGCAGTCAGAGTGCAGCAGCATCTATCACACAGAGAATCATCCTGCTGCCAGTTTCCTGTGCATGACGTGTGTCTGGTGTTGTTTCAGGATATCCATCACACGGGTAACAGCTGACATATCGTTGGCCAAGAGGTCAGTACTAAACAACCCCAGTAAGAGGGCCATCATTGAGAGATCCAACACCCGCTCCAGCCTGGGTAAAGCTACAGGAACTGTTCACTCAATGATGTGCATGTGCATGTGTTGATGTTCTCTGACCGTCCTCATGCTCCCTCTCGTTCATCATGGCGCTCTGCTGTGTGTTGGTGTCTTCCTGTGTAGCGGAGGTGCAGAGTGAGATAGAGAGGATCTTTGAGTTGGCCAGGTCTCTGCAGCTGGTCGTGTTGGACGCAGACACCATTAACCATCCAGCACAGCTCATCAAGACCTCGTTAGCACCCATTATCGTCCACGTTAAAGTGTCCTCACCCAAGGTAGGACTGAAGGCTCAGACAGCAGACACGCCGATGAAATGTTTGCTCCTGTTTTTACTCACTCTTTATCTTTATTGGTGCACAGGTTCCTCAGATAAATAGATTTTTTTTTTATTTTTATCTCAGCCTTTGGACCTTTTTGTGTCTTTCTGGCCCAGTCACATTGGCGTGCAGGCGTCTCCTCTGTTGTCCTTTCTTAGCTAGCAGACAGCCGTCCAGTAAAACTGAGTTGATTTTCACATTAGCTCTGAGGCTCTTGGTAACCTGAAGCCTCTGTAGCTGGTGTTTAAACCATAATCTGAGATATGTCTTTGTATTGTTGAGCCGTCTGTGTGCTTCCCACAGGTCCTCCAGCGGCTCATCAAATCCAGAGGAAAGTCTCAAAGCAAACACTTGAACGTGCAGCTTGTTGCAGCAGAGAAACTGTCTCAGTGTCCCTCTGTAAGTTAACTTCACACACACTTTAAAATCTGAAACAGAGCAGCAGGTATTCACCATCAGCGACACTCTTCTCTCCTAAGGAGATGTTTGATATCATCCTGGATGAGAACCAGCTGGAGGACGCCTGTGAACACCTGGCGGAGTACCTGGAGGCATACTGGCGTGCTACACACACTTCACTTAGCACGCCACTCAACCCCCTGCTGGGACGCAATCTGGGCTCCACCGCTCTGTCCCCGTACCCCGCCGCCATCCAGGTGAACTCTGCCAGCAGGGAAACAAATGTTGTCTTGTATACTCTGGTTAATTAAAGTCTGAATTATTTATCAGTGTGTTTATATGTTACTGATGTTTAAGATCCAGTCAGGCTTAAATACAGCTTCACATTCATCAGAGGAAGAGGAGAATATACAGTCACACTGAGTGACTGCTGAGCCTCTGATAAATGTGTTGTAGCTGAGAAGAGTTAGATTGTTAAGAATCTGAGGACGATAACTCAAATCTTTTGATTAACAAACACTCTGCTGCAGTCTCGACAGGTTTTAAAATGTTTGCAGTCTCTCTCTGCAGTCAGTTGTGACGGTTTCTGATAGTTATCCAAAAAAGTTTTAAAATTGTCCACAGAAATTCCTCAAAACATTTCTGCCTGACATGCGTCTGCTAAAGCTCAGCATGTTCCAGAGACCTGATGAGTAACTTCAGCCCTGGTTTCTCATGTGTTTGTGTCAAAGTGACTGATGGGAGCAACAGTTTTTGAAACTTGGTCAGTTTTGAGTGAGAGAGGTGAGACAGGCTGCAGAGTAAACACTCGGGGCATGTTCACAATGTACTGCCACCAGAAGAGCTTGTTTTTGTCTGACAGCATCATGGAGACAATCTCCACAGAGAGTCTGGTGATGTCAGGGCTGTGTCTTTAACACAAAGCTCTGTCTCTGTAGGGATCCTTTGTATAAAGTTGTCAGACACTATAATAACAATCTGAACCTGTCAGTGACAAAAATACATTTTTAGTGGACGTACATTGACAGTGCATATTTGCCTCAC
The DNA here is from genome assembly GCF_011397635.1 of Epinephelus fuscoguttatus. Classification (NCBI taxonomy): domain Eukaryota; kingdom Metazoa; phylum Chordata; class Actinopteri; order Perciformes; family Serranidae; genus Epinephelus; species Epinephelus fuscoguttatus. Next base: position 43,099,489 of record NC_064764.1, read on the forward strand.
GAGACTACATAGCAGCTGGTTTTGTAGCTGAAACGTCTGACGCAATACTGAAACCTTGTTTTTGTCACTGACAGGATCAGACTGTTATTATAGTGTCTGACAACTTTATACAAAGGATCCCTGCAGAGATAGAGCTTTGTGTTAAAGAGTAAAATCTTTTTTGTTCAAACAGAAACAGCTCTGAAATCACCAGACTTTTATTTTGAAAAAACAGTTATTTTAATTATATTATAACTCAACAGAAGCAAAATAAAACCATCTCTGCTCGTCTTTCCACCGTACCGATGATCAGCAACTCTGGGATATCAGGGCCGTTCATGATTAAACAAAAAGTATTTTACTCTTAACCCTCTGAAACATGACGGTAAATTGGTTTGGCTTCTTTAAAAAAAAAACATGGAAAGAAGGCGGTGAGCAACCAAAGAAGAAATGACTAAAAAATTAGCAAGAAATTGGTATAAAGAGAAAATTCAAAATAAGAAAATTTTGAAAAGAAAAGAAAAGGACATTAACTGGAAAAACTGCTCAATGATAATAACTAATGATGATAATTCTGTATCATAGCCTAAATGTAGTTTTTCCTTGGCGTTTTTCTTTTTCCCTAATTTTTATAAAAATAATTGTCTAAATCAAATATTTTTTGAAATTTCTTGGAATGTATTGCACTCTGTCAGTCCTGTGATAGTCTGGTGACCTGTGCAGGGCGTACCCACCTCACGCCCAAATGTCAGCTGGGATAGGCTCCGCCCCCTGTGACCCCTAACAGCAGGGGTGTCCAGACGTTTTTGAATAGGGGCCAGATAAAACAACGTGAAAACACCTGGGGGCCAAATGATTCTCGCATCAAAAGTTTTTTGATGTTTTTTTTTTAAGTGAGATACATTTTTAATAATTTTTATCTTTTAATGAACTATTACTACTTGATGCCTGTCTACTGTATGATAGTCCTGTCATTGCGAGGTGAAGGGTAAAAATGCCAAGTGATCTTGCTCGATTAACCGTTATTGTGTAAAGGGCCACATATGGTATATTTTGAAAGTCAAGCCAAGGGCTCTCCTCCAGACCCTACAGAGATGTGTCAGCCACACTGTGAGTGTTGGGTTCATACTGAGGAGACAGAGCGGCAGAACACCAGTGGATTGTTTTAAAGTGTCTTTGGGAGTTTGATACCTAAACCCATACAGTGCACTGAAGTCAAACTGACTGAAGAAGCTGATTCACTGCATGACTTGTAGCTTCCTCACTGACAGCAGAAATGAGGAAACAACAAATGTTTGACACCAACTGTTGGATCCCAGAGAGGTGATTCTGGGCAGAGATGTGTCAGTGTGACTGTCAGGTCTTCTTCTTCTTATGTCAGTTAACATGATGCAACGTCAACAGGTGTTCCTAAAAGATTAAACTACAGTAGATCTCATTTTTCAACATTTGAGATACTTAACAAACATGTTGCCAATTCAACATTATGAATTATGCAGTTTTATGTAAATACTGTTGTTACTGGCAAATTAAACTACACAGAAATCAATACCAAAACCCAGATATACACACACATGCAACAGGAGAGGTACAAGTAACCTGACAAAGTTCATCTTAATCGTGTGTCTGCAGGACATGAGCATACAGCATATGATCACATGTGCCTGTTAAGTGTAGTCGGGGTTTGGTGTGAACAAAACCGAAACAGATAAAGAAACTCTCCTGATCCATATCTACATAAAGATGGAGGCGTATTGAGTCTTCATGCTGCAAAAATGGACCCAGGAATGTTTCCTATTAATCTTTACATTTAAGATGATTAAATCAATCACAGTTTCTCTGTGTAAATAACTGGACTAAGTTCATGCAAATATTTTCTAAAGCATGGTGCATTTCCAGTCTTTTAGGATGAGTTTGTTTGGTCGTGCTGTGCTCGTCATCAGAGCTGTTTGAAGGGAGAATTAAAGAGTCCTCAGAGCAGTTCATGTTCATGTTGCTGCTGAACTGTGTGAGAGGTTTAATGAATCAAACACTGCACAGACTGAGTTTTTCATCTCTCCAACAGGCCCAGAGGAACCGAAACAGCAACCACACAACAACAGACCTTTCACCTGTTGAACGCCGCAGCCTGATGCCCGCTGATGAGAACTACCACAACGAACGGGCGCGGAAAAATCGCAACCGCCTGTCCTCGGGCTCCCAGCACAGCCGGGACCACTCGCCTCTGGTGGAGGAGGACTTCCAGGACCCCTACCAGGATTCTTACAAGCCTCACCGTAACAGAGGATCTCCAGGAGGCTACAGCCAGGACTCCAGGCACCGGCACTGAGCTGCGGCCTGCTGGGAACAAAGTGTAGGCTCGTCTTTCTCCAACCAACCACTACGGACATGAAAAGAGTTGAAGCTACTACACTCATTTGGACTGTAACAACCTTGTGTCGATGTGTAGTACCTCATTTTCCCTTCGGCCTTGGCTCCTGCCAACGAGCATCTGAACCTAAAATATGAAGAATCCTGCTCTTGCTTTGCTGTGAAGGCGCCGGGTGTGACAGAAGCACAAGAGCAGAGACGTTTGGTTTGAGAGGGACGGCTGAAGCTGGACCTGATCTGTGGCCTGTGGGTGAAGTACACTAGCAGGTGATAGTGTGCGACGAAGGCTCCTCTGGACCCTCCCCGCCATCTCAGCTGTTACTGTAGCACGCAGGCAGGAAGCACAGGTAACCACAGGTAACCACAGGTAACCACAAGTCACCACTGAACCTGCCTCCAGCCAGTGGCACGCAGCACCAGTGGTGATGAAGAGCACAGAACCTGTTTGCACGTGTCCAGGAGCTGGTAGAAGAAGAAGAAGAGTATGATGCATCTTTAACTCTCCTCAACTTTGTTTGCCACTGTCTGCGATTTGAGTGTAACAAACCCTGTGGAAGCCTGCTCCCAAAAAACCCAGAGTTCTACACATTTGTTTTTGACATGGATGGTGTGGTGGTGTTTCTCTTCAGGGTCCAGACAGTAGCTCCCTCTGCCCTCTCTGTGTCATCTGTCAATGCCACTTGGGTCATCAACCACATGGAGGTCAGGCAGATACTGAGACGTGTCAAAGCTCCACACCTCAGGAAGAAGACAGATGTAGCGTTTATCACCCCTCTGATGGGAAGTGATTCTGAGCGTCGTGTAGAAATGTGAAGAAGTTTTATGATGTAGTTGTTATTGATATGAGGAAGGAAGACTTCCAGGAGTAGGAGCCAGTAGATTGCTCATGCCAGCATGTTTTTCATATTCCATGCATTAATCAGCTGCTGTGGTCCGTCATGTGTTTGGCAGGACGTCGTTTGGAGTAGATAGAGTTGGAGTGTAGTGAGTGACTTATACTGAGAGCTTCCATGTGTAAATACAGCTGAAATAATGAAGGACAGAAACATTCAGTTATTTAAAGTTTCATTTTCAGTTTGTTAAATTATGTTAAATAGATTTCTGCATTCAAAGCCTGCAGACACCTGATGACCATCTGACTTCATGATTAATAAACACTGACACATTTGAACTACTTCTCCATATTTCCAACTCCAACTGTGTGAAAGCATTTGTCACAATGACTTTAACGTGCTACTTTATGGAGACGTAAAACACCACCCTGCAGCATTAATCAGATGAGCCAGCTGATACAGGATGAATCTATCACATATCCTTTTATCTTGTAATTTATTATTTGTTAAAGATCTCAGATTCAGTTTTTCTTTCCAGCTCATAGATCAGAGATCTCGTTGTGCTTCAGTGATTCTGGAGACGGGCGATGGACGAGGACACGTCTGCTCTTACCTGCCATATACAGTAGCTTTTATTGTTGCTGTTTGAAACTCTGAAGCGACAGTTTAAAAGATTTGAATACTGCCTGTGAGAGAATGATGCATTGATTAGAAATGTGTGTGCACTGTCATTTTACAATTGTAATGAAATAAACTGCCCTTATGCTGTTGTACGGAGACTGCTGTTTTTATTTGTTCAAACACACACATCCGTTTGATACTTATACACAAAGTGAGCACTATAACACAATACAATACAATATAACCAGACCCAAGAGACATGATGACATCACTCCAGTCTCTGGCTCCCAGATTTTAAGATTTCACTGATTTTACCTTTAAGCCTCTTCATGGTCTCTGTCCCAGCTGTATCTCTGACCTCTTAATACTGTACATGTCAGGATGGACTTTGAGCTCCTCGAGCAGCAGAGGTCGTCTGTCTGTACCAGAGGCTGAAAACTAAAGGGGACAGAGCGTTTGCTATCGGGGCCCCGAGGCTCCGGAACAATCAGTGAGCTCTTTAAAGTCAGTTCTTAAAGCAGACTTTTATTAGTTTTTTTTTTAAATTTTTTTTTTTATTGTTTTTTTATTTCCTCTATCTTAAATTATTGACATGTAAAGCACACTGTTTTGAAAAGTGCTTTATAAATAAAGATGAAAATAAAATAATATAATATAATATAATATAATATAATGAAATATCACATTTTTCCAGAGCCTAAAGGTGTCTTGAAATTGCTTGAGTTTTTTTGTGATTCAAAAATCCCCAAATTCCCCAAAATTCAAAGGTGCTCCATTAACTATCATAGCAGATGGACTTTTTATATTTTTGCTAAAATAAATACATAAAAAATAAAAATAAATAGTAATTCAGTTCAACATATTTTTTCAATATAATTTGTACTCAGTTGTACTTAAAAAGTTAATAATCTATCTATCTATCTATCTATCTATCTATCTATCTATCTGTCTATATTACTATGTGTGGTATTCTCCCAAATTATGGTAGGATCAGTAAACCTCTTGTTTGTTTTTACATACCAGATATTTATTCACTGATTTTTACAGATTTTTTTTATTTGATTATATTATTATTGTTGTCATTATTATTAACTGTACTATGATAATTAATACTTAATTTTGTGTCCGGTACCAGCAGGAGTGTGTTGAGAGTGCGCATGCGCAGGGTTGACAGCTAACCAGCGCAGCGCTCTCCAGCAGCAGCTGATGGTAACCAGTTAGCCGCAGCGGCACCGTTATGCTTTTGATTTCGGTCAGACACTAACCGTCACACTGAGCTCCACGTCCCGAGGAAGAGCCGCCGTTCACGTTAATTCACACACAGTATGGCGGTTGTTCCTAAAAACCGTGACAGCTCTTCGTCTGTGTAGTTAGCCAGCTAGCTAGCTAGGTAAAGTTGATAGCAGAGAGTAGCATCAACGCTAGCTAGCTAAGTTCCAGCGGATTCTTACAAGCTGGCATCAAAGAAACCGTCTCGTCAGCCATGGGAATATTATTCACCAAGCTATGGAGGCTTTTTAACCATCAAGGTAAGAAAGTGACGTTTTATTTGTCGGTCAAGTGTCGAAGAAATGTGAGCTGGGTGTTGAGAGGAGGCCCTCAGTGACACACTGCTCCGTCCCTGTTAGCCTCAGACACACACACACACACACACACACACACACACACATTACACTCTAGAAGTCTTGGTAACACATCATAATGTGTGTGTGTTTACACACCCCGCTCATATATCGGTAATGTTCCGGCTTTGACCGGTGTAAATGTGTGTGTGTGTGTGTGTGTGTGTGTCCCACTCTCCTCACCGTATGTGTGTGTGTGTGTGTGTGTGTGTGTGTGTGTGTGTGTGTGTGTGTGTGTGAACTTGTTATTTATTCTGTGACGAGGAGCGAAGGTGAAACTGAGACACTGGACACTGATCTGGGGTCAGTAAACAAACCGTGTAACGTGAGTCCTGTCCCAGTGTTACGACACACACACACACACACACACACACACACACACACAGTGAAGGCAGCCACATCAGCACAGTGTTGGGGCCAATAAGGATCGATGAATGACTCCACAGTGAATCACGTTTACTTTGCTCTGACACTGTAATGACATCACCTTATGACTATGACGTCAGCACCACAGGTGACCTACAGTCCACTCACACCTCACCTGGCCTCTCTGAAACAATGAGAATTCTCACAGTCTGGTTTTAGTTGTTCCTGACCCCTGTTCCCTGAGCTGATCACATGGGACACACACACACACACACACACACACACATAGACACTGGTGGTGTGTCAGCTGTAACTGGGAGCATTATCTCCTCCACATCTCTCAGTGACTCTGGTGTAGTGACCTCAGCACAGCACGGCTGCAACAGGAGACTTTCACTGTAAGAAAACTGTCTCAGAAAATATGTAAGTTTGTTTCTGTGGCACATTTCAACAAAGTAACTCGAAGGATACGAGACAAGGTGCAAAAGAAACACAGTGTGAAGGGACATTTAAAACCAGTTAGAGGATAGAAAATAAAAGTTAAAATATACTCAGACAGATATAAAATACAAGATTAAAGTTACAGTGTAGTAAAGTATTTAAATAATAACATTAGAGTGCATCACAGTGTTAACATCAGGCACAATGATGTTATGTTGGTTTAACAAATGTTATACATAACAGTTAGTTCCGGCCCTGCAATCTGATTGGTCGAGAGACAGTAAAACCGTGACGATATTGGAGTACAGCATCACGGTTATTTCACTGTGTATGTATCACTCCACCTCACAGCTGATTGCAATCAACAATCAAATCAAAGCTGACGGTCAGTGTCAGTGAGCTCAGCAGTTGCGTTGTAGGCTAATTAATTCATCCACTGTCAAACAGCCAAAAATATGGATTTATTTCCTAAAATAAGTTTTGAATTGAACTATGAATGGTCATCAGAGGAAGATGAGGGAGAGGAGAAGCTGAATCCATCTGAGCACACATCCAGGTTTGTCAGTGTTTCATCAGCGGAGCTCAATGACTTGGAGAAAAGCAACATGCTGTCAGATCAGAAGGCAGAGTCGGCTGTGCCTGTGAAGCCACAGTCCACCATGCAGTCACCAGAGACTTATTTCACCGGCTGCACAATTAATGGAAACGTGCAGATAAATGTGTATAAAGAGTAAGTGCCTGGCGCACCATGTCTGCGTTACATAGCAACGGTGACAGCGGAGTCCTGAGGGAACTATTTTTGTTGGTGGAAGACAAATAAAATGCTTAAATTATCTATTTTGTCCTCATTTTTCAACATTTCTTAATCAGCCTTGCTTATTTAACTGTTGAACTGTTGTTCAACAGTTAAATAAGCACTGTGTGCCTGCGGCCTCGTGCCTACGACCGAATCGCAGCCGTGACGATATCACAGTACAACATCACTCCCTCTCGTGTGATATTGCTTAATTTTATTACTAAAACTGAAACTTGAAGCATTTTTCCACATAATGGAAGTTTGTGTAAAAAAGTCTGCTCCTGTAAAACAGGACAGGGGTGTCAAACTCATGTTTAGTTCATGGGTCACATACAGTCTGATTTGTGTGAAGGCCGGCCGGATCAGTAAAACCGTTGCATAATATCCTTTAAATAAATACATAGAAAATGATGTCCTTTTTTTAGTTTAATGAAGTACATTTTAAAAACGCTCATTCATTTACAAAACATATGTTAACTCTTCCTCTGCCTTACAGACTGTTGACAAATCAGAAGTGTTGGCAGTGTCTCAGCAGCAGGGTTTCCCCAGTATTGTTTTTAGGTAGAACTCTGGTGCTGATTCTTTTGTCCTGAAGCTGCTGATCGACTGTGTTTTGCACAGTTTTCAATACCTTGAAATATGACCACGAGAGCTGCGTCTGGTAAAGGTGGAAAAACTATTTACATGAAAAGCTACCCACTGTAAAACCTGACACCTTTCAGCCTTCACTAGAGCATCACTGGTAGTTGTGCAAAGTCATCAGTGGGCCCGATCGGACCCTGTGGTGGGCTGGCTCTGGTCCCTGGGCCGTATATTTGACATCCCTGAACTAGAATAAAGGGGAGATTCATCGTCAGTGATTCAACGTTTTAAAATACAGAACAGCTGCTATGGTTACGCCGAGCATCCACAACTGGAGACCTTAGCAGTGAGAGTAATAGATTACAATCAGCTGAATCTTCTCCTGGTTAGATTTCCTCCAGTGTTTATTGATTTGGACGTTTTTATCAGAAACCAAAATATCCACAGAGGCCTCCTCATCTCCAAAACAAACAGACCTGCTGATTTAAACCAGTAAAAACACTGCATGAAGCAGTTTCGGGTTACAAACCACTGTCTCAGAAAATATCACAGAATAATTCTCAGTCAGAATGATCCTTACAGGAAACAGAAGAGTTACTGTTGGATGAACAAACTTTCTGAAACTGTTAATGAAGTTTGTATAAAAAGTCTCCTCTTAGAAAATAACTCAGATAAAGGAGAGATTCACCGTCCAATTGAATTTCCTTTTCAATATCATAGATAACAAACGTACACGGTGTGATAACTGTTAACTTTATGTCACAGTGTATTTTAAAACTGATGCATCACTGTAACCCTGCTGCACACTGAACTGTACAATGTTAGCAGCAGCAGAGACAGGTCTGTGCTTTGTTTATGAACCCAGTGTTAGAGACAAATGATCAATGAGTCGATCAACAGAACATGAACCTTGACCTGGGGACCTTCTGTTTTATACCACAGTGACTCTCTCTAGGTTTCTCTGTCTCTGCCTCTGTCTCTGTGGGTGTTTCTTGGACACAACAGATCCCTTTAAGGTGCGGACACACCAAACCAACATCAAAGAACTAGCGGCGACGAAAGCCAACTGTTGCGTCGTCTACGTCGCCTCACGTCGCCCTGTGTCAGTTGCATTTGAACACACTACACGGACTACATCCGACGGCCAAGTAGCACGTACGTTCTGCGCCTGCGTGAGAGAGAGCGGAGTGAGAGAGTGGTACATCCTGTCAGCCGAGGGGTTTCCTATCTGTGCAGCCGAGCACCGCAGCACCTCCACGGACTATTACATCCAGACGGTCCCGGTGTTTCCTCCGCAGGCTCCACTTCACTCAGCTGCCCGATAAACCCGCTGCTTCTTCCCACTTTAACCTGAATAACAAACCAGGGCTCGGTGCTCCGGTTGGATCCAAACGGAGAGCCGGGGCTAGCTCAGAGACTAGCGGAGGCTAACTGGCTGTGCTTCCCTCCGGTCATGCTGCGGCTAACGCTCCGCTAGCCGCTCCCAGCTAGCTCCGGTTTGTTATTCAGGTTAAAGTGTGAAGAAGCAGCGGGTCTGTGGGGCAGCTGAGTGAAGTGGAGCCTGAGGAGGAAGCACCGGTTAGCCCCGGTTTCACTACAGGCAGATTCACTCGCTACAGACATGCTCAATCGGCCGAAAAGCTGCCGACAGTGCGGGACACACCGCAAAAACTAGGGCGACAGATGCTCACCGATGGCCCGACTTTGGTCGACGGCCGACCGTCGGCTTGGTGTGTCAGGGCCTTTAGAGACTTTGATGAGCATGTTTCACAAGTTGGTCTCTTGTAGAGCTGCAGTCCTCTGAAGACTACTGGATGTCATACCTTTCATAATCCCTGTGTCATGTTGTGTATGGTAATAATAATAATAATAATAATAATAATCATAATATATAGCACTTTTCAAGTTTAAGCAGAAAATACATTCCAGATTAAAAGATTTTCAGAATAAAAATTAAAAATCAGAAACCTTTGTAAATACAAAAATGTAGAATATGAGAGCACAGATATGAAACAGCACTAAGCTCATACATGAACACATGGAGGTGTGAGTGCAAAAGGAAAACACAGTTTCAAAGATAAAGTAAAATGTGGATAAGAGAAATAAATCAATGTAAAGCAGGTGAAATTTGAGTGGAAGAAATAACCATGTACACAGACACGTGAGCTCATATAAAGCAGATAAAATACCAATAAAAGACAAACAGATTACAGTGCAACATATATGGAAGTGTATATGAAAATAGAGATACTGGAATAAGCACACTTTAAACATGTTATGACAGTGAAGTGAAATAAAACATTATAAAACAGTAATATCAAGTGTAGACTGTCTGGTAGAAGTGAGTTTTAAGGAGTCACTTTAAAGCTGCAGTGGAGTCTGCATCGTCAACAACAGATTTTGTGACTTTATTCTGAAATACTTTCCCTCACATACGCACATTTCAGACTCTAAACATCTTATGATGGGTCCAAACTGTAAACTGCAGCTTCAGTGTGTTTGCAGAGGTCTGCAGGTGTGAGAGGAGACCGTCTGTTTTCACAAAGAGCATTATACAGCAGTTACTACAGAAATATGTCAAACAGCTGGAGGCGGCTGAACCTGTAACTCTACTCTCTGTTTAAATGTCTCCACCTGACAGACACACCTGTGTGTTGTATCGTACCTGTTCAACCAGTGTTTATTCAGACGAATGGATAAATGTCTGGGGACCAGTTCGTAGTTGGGTCAGGGTTGTTTTAGTTCTGAGGGTCTTTGGTTATTCGTAGGAGTTTTGCAGGTCGTAAATGTCTCTGTTAGATACATGAATTATATATATTATTATATATTACATATTATATTATTATAAATATTATATATTTTCCCCTTAAGATATAAACAACCTGTGAGTAAACGCACATTATAAATACTGTCTGCTTTGTGTCAGGACCTCTGTTCTCGGGCCTTAGAAGCTAATCAGCGGAGTCCTGCACAGGTCCATTTCTGAATTACTTTAATATGTATTTTCATGTATGTAGGTCTGCTGATGTAACACCCTGGTTTGAGACCATGCGTTTGTGTTTGCATTGTGTAGTACTGTTATTAGCTCCTTTTCGCAGGAACTTTTCTCTTTTCTCAGGATTTTGAAAAAGTACCTAACAAGGAGGGTAGGACTTTTCAGATTCCCTGGAATTCTTGAGGGGCGGGGCTGTGTGCTGAAGAACGCTGATTGGTGGAACACACACTTGCGGCGTTCTGCACTTCCTGGTACGAGCAGCCGCTGCGAACTTTATTTCATTTCTACAAGCTTCACTTCGTTTGTGTTTTGATTAAGGATAGGTACTGAAACCCGGTACTAAATTAGCCTCGGGGCTACATGATCAAGGACTGTAGTATTGATGAGCGCTCACGGTATCGGTTCTTTTGTGCCAACGCTGAACTCCTCCACACACACACACACACACACACACACACACACACACACACACACACACCCACCAACACGTCACGGTAACCGGTGAACAGCCGAGCAGCTGCGGTGGACACGAAGTGAAGATAACTTGAAAGTGACTGGAGTTGACCGCAGCTGCATTCGTTACTGTAAGTGACATTAACCCTTAGCCAATACTTTATCAATACATGTGTTCAGCAGCATGAACATGTAAACATGTAGACTGTGATATTCAATAGGCTCCGCCCACAGTCTCTCATCTACCGACACTAACGTTATGTCTGACACAAGGACAGCACGCTAGTTCAGCTGATAGTGAATTGTTCCTAATGAGCTCTAATGACAGCTGTCTGTTTGGAGACTGACTTAGTTTGACACTTAAAATACTTTAAACTGAGCTGCTGGCTGAGACAAACAGCCCCAACTCTCTACACCAGCACATAACCAGACAAGCTGGCAGCGCCAAATACAGGACACACGCCGCATCATCTATGTCATCACGCTAATTTGAATAAATTTCCCAGAACTTTGAGGTGAGGTGGAAACACAAACTTCTCAGATTACCAGGAATTCTTTTAGCCAGGTAGACAAATTCCTGGAAATAAAACTTCTTGGAAATGTTGGTGGAAAAGGGGCTGATGTCTGATTTATAAAGAACCTTTGCTTTTAAATTTGTAAAGCTCAGAGGGAAATAATAACTCACAGCCTTTGTTTGAAGCCCTGATGAGGACCTGCAGTGGTCCAAACATGTCGGCTCTTTAAAAATGATTCAGCCTCTACAATAAAGGCTTTAATACTTCCTTCCTCATTTTCTGTATTGTTGGAGCACTTCCTGTGTATCCTGTTGTTTCCTGTTCTCCATGGGCACCCAACATAAGGTTCTGATACACGTTTGATTTTACAGAGCAAACAGTCGTCTCTTTTTCTGGAAAAAAAAATATACATCGGTTTGTCATATCAGCAGAAATCGGCATGTTGGCTGATACTGATGACGTATCAATATTATTGGCATCCCTACCCGTGATCTGACCTGCACCCAGGCCCCAGTCCCTCACATGGAGCTGGTTCTCCGTCTCTTTGACTGGATGGTGAAAACATTCAATCACTGCCAGGTTAGGAAACATGTTAGCATGCTCCTTCCACCACCATCAAACCTCCAAAGGATCCGAACTCCATGTAGGCTGCCACCTCATCCTCGGGCTGCAAAGTTTCATGGCTGGAGTCCTCCACGTCGGTGACCAATGTGACCACGGGGTCAAAGGTTACACTGGTGTCTGTCAGAATACTGTCAGAATATTACTGCACATCTTTTTACTGCCTTTTATTCTGAAAAATATAAAATAGATTTTGGTTCTCACCTGCTGCACGCCCACCACCTCATTTTTACCCGTCAGTTTATATCGACATATGTTTACCTGTTACACAGCTTTTTGCGGGTTACCTGTGAGGTAATAGGGTGTCTCCTACCACACCTCCATTATGACTCCCATTTTAACCTTTAAACTGAACTGAACTAAGATTACATCCTAAACAAAATGGAAAATAAAAATGATTGCAGGCCAACCCAACATCCAACGTCCTTTTAACTGTCTGACAGACTTCCTCTGCCGCTCCCTGACAAACGTTGGCAGAAGCTGTAGTTATTTCTTTGCGGTTGCCGTTAGTCATCAGATAGCACCATCCTGTGTTAGATCACCTCTGAGATCGTCTCCATTCTGCGTCTATCCATCATGTCAGTGGAGTCTGTGAGGCTTTTATTGTCACCCCTGGATGGAGCACCAGCTGCACATCCCAGTCTCAGGAAGTGGTACCATGGCTGTCCTCAGCTGATTGATTCAACCCAGTGAACAACAGCAGTTCATTCACAGTGAGGACGGCATGTGATTACACATTACAAACTCAGTGCCCCATATTCGGCACTTTAATCCTGAAAAGGCTTCGAGGCAGTGATATAGCAGAGTTCTTATGGTCACAGGGTCTGCTCTCATTTCTGTTTTCTAAAACATTTATCCTGTTTGGGTGAAAAGACCCAGGAGACAATCTCAGCCTGTCTCCACACGCTGGGCCACAGGTGGAGTACACCTGTACATTCAGACTGACTAACACACACTCACAGTAAAGACAATTCAGAGTTCAGAGTTCATCCAGCCTTCGTGTCTTTTAATTAAAATACTCAGTTAAAATATTTCAGCTGTATATTAGTTAGTTTATTGACATAAGATTAATCAGCATCAGTTTTATTAGGGATGTCCCAAAGACTAATTTCCCCTCATGTTCAGTAGACTCGTACCCTGGAAATCCAGGAGTTCTCGCTAGAGCACAATTTGAATTTGCTCAGCGAGTCACTCTGGCAATCAGTAATGATGCTCATTACCCATGCTGTTGAAGCCGAGCTGCACCAATCACATCGGTGTATCTGATATAGGCGGGCCAGAGGCGAGCTAAATAGATGACGACAGCGCTGCGACGACGAAGTCCAGAATCAGTCAGTAAACACTGCAAGATGGCTACGGATGAACACCAGTTGTTTGAAACGGCTTTGGCCGCTACAATGAACGAGTTAGACTTGGCTTTTTCTCTAAAAGAGGAACAGAAGACAGCGCTCGAGTCTTTCCTTTGCAAGAAGGACGTTTTTGCTGTTTTGCCGACCGGATACGGCAAGAGTCTAATCTACCAGTTAGCTTCGCTGGTAGCTAAACGTATACATCACCCCGTGTATTGTTCTGATTGGTCGTAGTTTTATCCAACTGCATGCAGTGATATTTTCAAATGCATGCTTGGTGCCGCCCCTCAAGTTGGGCCATTTTCATTACTCATAGCCAGACCCTAAATCTTTCTAGATCTGGGTCTGGATTTCCAGGCTAGTGGACTTGTCTTGAAGAACGAAAACACTCAGAAAACATTCAAATTTGAGCACAGTTTAAACTAAAAGGTTCAACGTCGTTCCAAAAAATATTGCGTATGTTATAACAACCATTTGAAATACTTCATTACATTTGAAATGTGTGTCACTTCACACTGTGCATTATTATTTCCTAAAACATGTCGACAACTTAAAAATTAAAAGTGAACAAATATCATTTATTAAATAGTAGGAAAGTAAATCTTGTTCTTGATTATTACAATAGCATTTTCTTCAGGTTAACGCAGTCGCGGTGCAAACACCCATTAAACCAACCAGTCACCAGATACATTTTGTCAGAGTAGTTGCAACCCTGCTTTAACTGTGGGAGGAAACCCCTGCAGCCTCTTTGACACCTGCGTCTAACGAATGTTTGCTGTTGGCTCAGTTTGTGTGTGACACCTGTGTGACCTTTTTACTCCACACAGCACAGGAGTGGAGATAGTGGAGGACACTGTCTGTTGTTGTGTCTATGCATGCAGTCTGTTTATGTCTGCTGCAGCTGTATTTTCTGCTGATGTACTCTGAGTCTTCATAGCTGTGTTGTTTAGGTTCATCGTGGTGCAGTTACTCAGATAAGACCCACATTTTATCTGCTGCACTTCTCTGTGCAGCTGCTTTCACTTCCTCAGCTTTACTCAGGTTTTACTTTCTCTCCTAACAGCTGTGACTGTATGTGGTTATGTATGTGCACCACGTTTTTATGGAGCACAAAATGCTGTTAGGAGGGTTCACACTGCCGGAGACTTTCTGTAAGTCAACTAGATTTTTTTTTAGGTGTTTTCCAGACAGACAGACAGGAATGGTGACAGGTGACCCTAGTACATCTGGAATCCACCTTAAAATTCAGTGATGTTACTGAAAGTCCACTGATACAAATCACTCTTTTAATTTGCACCCGCAGAAGAAGAGACATCATGAGGCGAATCTTCTGAATCATTTCACTGTGTTAAATTTATCTTCACTGTCTCCGTCTGTGAAAGTCTGCAGTGTGTTGCTGCCCATTTCTTCATTCTTGCATTTGTGAATGTGTTTCATCACTCGGTGGAGAACAGCAGAGAGATGGTTTATATTATATCAGCTTTAAGGCACAGCAGCATGCAGAGCTTAAGAAGCAGTCAGTCTCAATCAACAGGCGGACGCTGTGATTTGTTAGGAAGTATCCCATCATTCAGATTTAAGGTGACATCTGTGGTTGTGTGTTTGGCCGAACCTCCATCAGACTCGTTCATTGTTATGAGGTGGCTGAACGAAGCTATTATTAGCTGAAGCTCTCTTGACACCAGCTCCATGTGTTCCTCAGGCTATGGCCACATTTATATGTTCTCATTTTAATATGCAGAACTATTAACATCAACACTAATCTGGTGTTTCTGAAGACATTAGCAGATTGCACCCAGCTGGATCTTCTCCCTGTTACAATTCCTCCAGTGTTCATTGATTAGGAGGGTTTATCTCTAGAGGTCTCCTCATCATCAGTGTTTCTCTGACAGTGTTTGGCATGTCGGATATGGGCCGCTAGCCTAGCATCTGCTAATCTGTGCTCACCTTCTTTCTCTGATAACTTAATATCCAGATGTTCAAGAGGTTTTTACAGGCAAACAGATTATCCACAGAGGCCTCCTGCTCTCCAAAACAAACTGATCAGCTGATTTAAACCAGTAAGAACACAGAATAAAGTTGTGTATTATGTGCTCTTGTCATGGAGGGGCTGCTAACTGTGTTTGCTGATGTGAAAACACAAAGTCTCTCTATCTAGAGTCAGTGTTTGGTTTGTCCATTCTGGGCTACTGTAGAAACATGGCGGGGCAACATGGTGATCTCTGTAGACGAGGACCTGCTCCCTGTGTAGATATAAACAGCTCATTCTGAGGGAACGAGAACACAGTGATTCTTATTTTCAGCTGATGATACACTAAAGATATCTTACTTATAATGTTAGATTTTATTTCCCCCTAAATCTTCACACTGGAGCTTTAAAATGCAGTTTTCAATGAAAACACATTGGTGTGGACGTAGCTCAAGTTCCCAAACACACTTTGGTCTCCCATGTATCTGAATGTGTTGGTGGAAGAAGCATTTGCAGTTAGTTAGAGTCAGAGTTACACCCAGCTGTGCAAACAGAGGAATAATTAACAGACCTACAACACCTGAATTAAAAGTGAAGTAGTTTGCATGGCTGCACCAAGCCCCAGAAACAGTCTTTATTTAACTTTATTTGTTGAGCACATTTAAAATCAGCTGCAGTGCTGAACAGCCTTAAAATCCACAAACTGATACAGAACCAAACAACAACAGGGACACCAGGGAAAATAAACTTAACAGAGTTACAATCTGGAACAAACAGAGCATGCAATCAGTGACGTTGTCAGGCTCGGATCAGTCGTACGCCAAAGGCTCAGTTGTTACTGTTCGTGTGTCTACCTCTGGGATCATCTGATGGGTCGACCTCAGTGCTCTAACTGGAGTATGAAGATACAGTAGTTTGTTAGATAATGTGGTGCCACACTGTTTAAAACCTGTAAAACCAGCAATAAAATCTTCAGATCAATCCTAAACTGGACAGGAAGCCAGTGGAGGAGGGTCAGTACTGGTGTGATGTGGTCTCATTTTATTTTTCCAGTTAGAAGATGAGTGGCTGCAGTTTGTACAAACAGCAATGTTAATCTTGCTGAGAGGATATAAAAGCGTTGATGACTCACAAGCTCTTTGCAGGGGGGAGGTAGACCTTTACTTTGGCTAAAGGCTAGTTGGAGCTGTCAGAAATTTCACAATTTTTAACAAGAGGTCGGCTGAGAAAACCAGTGGAGTCAACCAAGAGGTCTGGTTTCTCTGACACATGAACATCTCTGTCTGTGTCAGGGACTCTTCGAATCTTTACCACCCTGGTCTTTCAATCAATCAGTCAATCAATCAATTTTATTTCTAAAGCCCAATATCACAAATCACAATTTGCCTCACAGGGCTTTACAGCATACGACATCCCTCTGTCCTTAGGACCCTCACAGCACCCTCTTTAAAACAACCGCGCAGCTGTATTTTGATGTGCAGTACTTTGTGAGAACTCGATGAACTCACAAACTGGATAAAAACTTCAGAAAACTTTTAGGACGACACCTGAAAATAATGTTAGAGCCATTGTACGGTGAGCTGTTATCAGCAGGAGAACAAACGCATACCTAGTGTGCATTCCTTAATGTTTGTGAAGGCTTTCCTGTAGACCTGAAGATAATCCTGATAAGACTTCCTGTAACACATGTACAGGAACAGAGAAGTGTAGGTAGGACGTGGGCGTGATCTCTTTCTGTCATGCTCTAGCTTCTCTTCATTACTCATTTGGCCGTAACGAATAACACCAAACACTTTATGTTCCTCATCTTTTTCTCTGTTGTCACAGGATCTGAAACATGGCGACGTAATGAAGAACCTGAGATTTAGATAGAGCCCTCAGTGCTGCTGAGTGTCTCTAAAAGTGTCCTCATGCAGTTCACTCTCATGTCTTTATCTTCCCATCCTTACTACAGGACATCTTCCCATCGCCTTGTCACTTCAGTGTTTCAGCAGCGAGGTAGCGGTTCATCTGAGTTGTCATGTCTTGTTAGTCTTTGTCACAGGAAAGTCTTTTTGTGTGAGAGAGCAGATCTATGTATGCCATGTCCACAGCTGCTGCCTGATTGTACAAGCTTGCTTAAGGCCACCCACAAACTCATCTGTAGCTGTGAAAGTACACTGTTCACACACCACAGTGTCTCCGCCAGGCTCGATGTGTGAAGCTACACATTTGGTGCTGGAGGATAATGCTGAACACAGAGAGGGCTGTTGTTTGAATCAGTGCAGTTCCACGTCCTAAGACATCTTTAAAACATTACTGAGCTGAGTTTATATAAAAGTCATATTTCGGCACTTGGCCCACATGATGATGTCACTGTTTGCTCCTTGAATTCTCTCTAAGTGTCTTTATTTCCTTTCAGAACACAAAGTCATTATTGTGGGCCTGGACAATGCCGGCAAGACCACAATCCTTTACCAGTTGTAAGTATCAGTTATCTGTCCTCACACCCAGACAATCTACAATAAAAAAATGTGGTCACTTTGTGAATTTATCACACCAACTAAAGTTTTAATTTTCCCACATTGTACGTTCTAGTTCAATGAACGAGGTGGTGCACACCTCTCCTACGATTGGGAGCAACGTAGAGGAGATTGTTGTCAACAACACTCATTTCCTGATGTGGGACATCGGGGGTCAAGAGTCACTGAGGTCATCGTGGAACACATACTACACAAACACAGAGGTGATAACACGTCATGTGGGTTTGAGCTAATTTAGAAACAGTGTCTCCACAGAACACTGCCAGTTTGTTATTATGTGTTTTTGCAACCAAAAATAAAAAAAAACTTAGTGATCCACATCGAGGTTCTTTCATTACAACAAGTGTTTATAAATCCTGTATATTGGCCAGGTTATAGTTTGAAATGGCTCCTGTAGGTTACGTGATATTATTTATTGATTGTTCTTCATGTCTCTTCATCTTCTGTGAGCAGTTTGTCATCGTGGTGGTCGACAGCACAGACAGAGAAAGGATCTCTGTGACCAAAGAGGAACTTTACAGAATGCTCGCACATGAAGTGAGTATCATGGAAGAATGATAATGATTCTTGTAAGACTTAGTTTTTGTGTTCTTACAAGTGTTCGTGGTTTATTTCACTAATCAACAATACCACTGTACTGCTGCCATACAACTGTGAACCTTTCAGAGATTTAGATAGAGACAGTTATAGCTGTCAAAATGTAAAGGCCCTGACACACCAAGCCGACGGTCAGCCATCGACCAAAGTCGGGCTGGAGCGTCTGTCGGCCTAGTTTTTGTGGTGTGTCCTGCATCGTTGGCACTTACGGAGAGCCGGAGCTAGCTGGGAGCGGCTAGCGGAGCGTTAGCCGCAGCATGACCGGAGGGAAGCACAGCCAGTTAGCCTCCGCTAGTCTCTGAGCTAGCCCCGGCTCTCCGTTTGGATCCAACCGGAGCACCGAGCCCTGGTTTGTTATTCAGGTTAAAGTGGGAAGAAGCAGCGGGTTTATCGGGCAGCTGAGTGAAGTGGAGCCTGCGGAGGAAACACCGGGACCGTCTGGATGTAATAGTCCGTGGAGGTGCTGCGGTGCTCGGCTGCACAGATAGGAAACCCCTCGGCTGACAGGATGTACCACTCTCTCACTCCGCTCTCTCTCACGCAGGCGCAGAACGTACGTGCTACTTGGCCGTCGGATGTAGTCCGTGTAGCGTGTTCAAATGCAACTGACACAGGGCGACGTGAGGCGACGTAGATGACGCAACAGTTGGCTTTCCTCGCCGCTAGATCTTTGATGTCGGTTTGGTGTGTCCGCACCTTAAAGGGATCATTAGTTTAGCTGAATTATGCTACAAGAAGGGTTAAATTAAAATTGAATACCACTCAGCAGCACTGAGCTCAACATACAGCATTTTTATAAGCAGTTTGAAAGTAGTATGAGATCACTAACAGAGCTCTAAAAACTCTGCGTCAAAGTTTTAGGTCCACAGTTTAAAACATGCAGGTTATAGAATAGTTAATATGTTTAGTAGGGGTGTGCCACATCATCTCATTCACGATAATATTGGTGTAGTTTTTAATATGATATGAAAAAAAGAGTGGTTACATCAAGAGGCTGGAGGTGTGCAGCCTGTCGCCTGCTGCTATGATAAATGGACCTGGATTTGTATAGAGCCTTTTTAATCTTCGGTATTCTTCAAGTACGTTTTACACTACGAGTCACATTCACCCATTCACACACAGGTGGCTGAGGCTACTGTACAAGGTGCCACCTGATACTCAGTTTATAACACACTCACACACCGATTGAACAGCCATCAGGATCAATTTGGGGTTCAGTATCTTGCCCAAGGATGCTTCGACATGTGGACTGGAGGAGCCGGGGATCAAACAACCAATAGACGACTCGCTCCTCCTCCTGACAGATCACTGTGGCTGCTGCTTCCTGTTCCAGAACTCCCTCCAATATTTCAAACTCATCCGCTTTCATCAAACACTGAAAATTACTGTTGTTTGTTTTGTAGATGCATTTATGATGAGTGATAGCGTAAGTGCTAATCTCACTGATGAACACAATGCTTTTCCTGTGACTACTTCATATTAAATGGTAAATGGACCTGCATTTGTATAGCGCCTTTCTAGTCATCTAGTGACCACTCAAAGCGCTTTTTACACTACGAGTCACGTTCACCCATTCACACACACATTCATACACTGGTGGCCGAGGCTACCATACAAGGTGCCACCTGCTACTCAGTTTTAACACACTCACACACCGATGGAACAGCCATCGGGAGCAATTTGGGGTTCAGTATCTTGCTCAAGGATACTTCGACATGCAGCCTGGAGGAGCCTGGGATCGAACCGCTGATCTTTCGATTGGTGGACGACCCGCTCTACCTCTGAGCCACAGCCGCCCCTAAATATGAGCTTGTGTTTCAACAGTGTGAAGCTGCAGCAGCAGGAAATATTCAGTTTGCATCGGCAGTAACTTAATACAGCGCTCTACAGATACTGAGTGTCACTAACAAATATCTCCTCTTGTAAAAAGCCCAGTGGAACAATAACAGTAGTGTTGTTGTTGAGTTTATTTAACTTCCCCTTATCTTGGCATCCCTACTTCAATGTTAAAGTCAGTCAGTCATGTAACTGAAAAACATGAGGAGCTAAATTTAGAAACAGGTCTGTGATCAGAGTTATGATGAGATTAGTCCAGTTCAGACCAAAGATTCATGACGAGATGAAACCATTTCAGAACATGTCAGAGAAAAGTGTCAGTGATGTGACCTGGCTGGTCTGAGCTGGACTCAAGTTGGCTGATGGTGTCACCTGACACTTAGATGGTCAAATGGCCGGCAGCTGGTTTTAAAGCACGTCACCTGTTTCAACAGCCAATCAGCTTGTAGTGAAGTCCGCTGGTCAGGTCAAAAAACACACATTCTCATTGACTGATGAATTGGCGATGGTTATTTATATTATTGTGGCGTATTGATTATGAATACAGTCCATCTGATGCTGGTTTCAGAAGCACAGAGAGTCGTTGACTAGAGATGATACGCCGTCTCATGGTGGTCACTTCCTGTCGACGTTACAGATCAGAAGCACAGAGAGTCGTTGACTAGAGATGATACGCTGTCTCATGGCGGTCGCTTCCTGTCGACGTTACAGATCAGAAGCACAGAGAGTCGTTGACTAGAGATGATACGCTGTCTCGTGGCGGTCGCTTCCTGTCGACGTTACAGATCAGAAGCACAGAGTCGTTGACTAGAGATGATACGCTGTCTCGTGGCGGTCGCTTCCTGTCGACGTTACAGATCAGAAGCACAGAGAGTCGTTGACTAGAGATGATACGCCGTCTCATGGCGGTCGCTTCCTGTCGACGTTACAGATCAGAAGCACAGAGAGTTGTTGACTAGCGATGATACGACGTCTCATGGCGGTCGCTTCCTGTCGACGTTACAGATCAGAAGCACAGAGAGTCAGTGACTAGAGATGATACGCCGTCTCATGGTGGTCACTTCCTGTCGACGTTACAGATCAGAAGCACAGAGAGTCGTTGACTAGAGATGATACGCCGTCTCATGGCGGTCACTTCCTGTCAACGTTACAGATCAGAAGCACAGAGAGTGGTTGACTAGAGATGATACGCCGTCTCATGGCGGTCACTTCCTGTGAACCTTTTTACAAAGTTACAGAACAGAGCGTTGACAGTAGGTGTTTGTTTCAACTCGTCTTGTCGTCAATCTTTTGTCTGAACTGGTCTTTAACATTAACACATTAATTTATGCACTAATTCTTTTTTCCATCTGTAACTCAAACTCTTAAAGTTATGTAGATGTGAAAATACAGCAGCCATTTTTAGTCATGTTAATCTGATTCTGTGTCCCCTCATACATGATGTGTGTCTTTGAGAGACTCTACATTTCTTGACCTTCTCCTCTCTTGTCGTCTGTCCTGCAGGATTTAAGAAAGGCCGGGTTGTTGATATTCGCCAACAAGCAGGATGTGAAAGGTTGCATGTCTGTGGCTGAGATCTCTCAGAGCCTTCAGCTTACCTCTGTCAAAGACCACCAGTGGCACATCCAGGCCTGCTGCGCCCTCACTGGGGAGGGGTGAGAACTGCATTCACTGCTCACTCTGTTACTTCACACCACTGTGTTTTAATGTCAGTATAATACAGAACTTTAATCTTAATGCCTGTCTGTCTGCACCCCCTCCTCTTCTTTCACATCCCTGTTCCTCTGCGACACACCCACTGTCTTGTTTACCTCCAGGC
Organism: Epinephelus fuscoguttatus; assembly: GCF_011397635.1. NCBI lineage: Eukaryota > Metazoa > Chordata > Actinopteri > Perciformes > Serranidae > Epinephelus > Epinephelus fuscoguttatus. Next base: position 43,121,775 of record NC_064764.1, read on the forward strand.
TGTGCCAGGGTCTCGAGTGGATGATGTCACGGCTGCGTGTGAGATGATGACCTCTGACCTTGATCAAGAGTGCACCCTTGCTCTGTGTTTCATCTGCCTCCAGACATAAACTTGAAATGAGGATGGGGGTGAGGTCGGTTGATGGGCGGCCCTCTCCTCTTTCCTGTGATGCTGACGCGGGCAGGCCGCTGCCAGGACGTTAAAATTCCTCTGTGATAATTTATTTTACAAAAGACGTTTGAACTCAGAACAAAAAAAACAACAACCACATGACCTTTTCTGAAGGACATTGAACAACAAAAGACTCAAATTATTTAAATTTGTGCACGGTTTTCCTTTTCAGCAGAACACAGGAGTCAGCAGAGCGTCTGACTCGGACTGTACATGGACTTCTTCTTCAGCTGTGTGTGACTCCAGCCCACGGTGGCCTTGCAGTATTGCCAGACTGGCTGTGGCAGTTTTTATTGCCACCCCTGTGTGTACAGTCCAGTATTCTCTTTTAACGTGGTGCCTGCAGCAGAATGTTCAAGTGATGATGGTTGATGGAGACTGAAACATGCAGACAGGAGGGTAAAATCACAAGATACCCTCCTCCTTTCAGTCCCTATGAATAATCAGTGAAATAAAGTGTTTTTATCTGTTTCGGGTGAACCGCAGCGTGTCATCAATGACTGTTTCTTTCAGGTAATGATTTACTTTTCTGTCTCAGGATAACTGAGCTATATTGAGTTTCTTGTTTGTAACGTCAGGTGTTCTTTTTTTAGTCCTTTAGGGGCAGAATGTGTCACATGATCTCGCAGCCGCTGATGCTTTTCAGGCAGCATGATGAGGAGTAGAGAGGAGAGAGCCAGAGTTAGACAGCAGAGGGATTCAGGGAGAGAAGAAGAGACATGGTCCAGAGTGTGAGCAGCACACAGTGAGAGGTGAAGAGAAGAAGAAGAAGGTACAGCAGAGTAGAAACAGCTGCACAGGAAGGCCACGATCACACAAACAGAGTTCTGCAGGTTGTAAAACTCGAAAACACTTGCTGCATCTTACACCACATCACCTCCTCACCTTAACCTTCCTGTGTAATCAATGTATCATTTATTTTTTATTTATCCTGCAGTAATCAGTGTGTAGCTGCTGCCATGTTGAGGCAGAGGGTGCTGTCTGTAGCTCTGGTTGAGGGTGAGAGGCTGTCAGCAGATAAACAGAGATCTGTGTGGGTACATGAGACCCTAAAAAAGAGGCTGGATCATGGGGAGTACCACCAGTTTCTATTGAGATGGTGCTAACTCTGCTTTGTAAAGTCAAATCATCCCATTGGACAGTGAGAAAAAAAAGTGGAGATGACGTGGGCGCAAAAAGTTTCATTCTCATTCAAAGCTTTTACAAAAAGTTTCATTCTCATTAAAGACTGTTACAAAAAGCTTAATTCTCATTAAAAACTTTTACAAAAAGTTTCATTCTCATTAAAAACTGTTACAAAAAGCTTCATTCTCATTTGAAACTTTTACAAAAAGTTTCATTCTTATTAAAGACTTACAAAAAGTTTCATTATTAAAAACTATTACAAAAAGTTTCATTCTCATTAAAGACTGTTACAAAAAGTTTCATTCTCATTAAAGACTGTTACAAAAAGTTTCATTCTCATTAAAAACTTTTACAAAAAGTTTCCTTCTCATTAAAGACTGTTACAAAAAGTTTCATTCTCATTAAAAACTTTTACAAAAAGTTTCCTTCTCATTAAAGACTGTTACAAAAAGTTTCATTCTCATTAAAAACTATTACTAAAATCTGCGTCCAGCTGCAGAAACACTTTCTAAAACTGTCAAAAAGAACCAACACAAACCAAAGCCAAACTGCTCCTCTCATTTGTAGAACATTTGTTGCCTCAGTCTTTTTTTTTTTATTATTGTTATTTCTGGCTTTTGCCTTTAATTGACAGGAGAGCGTAAAATGGGGGAGTGGGGGGATGACATGCAGCAAATGGTCGTGAGCCGGAGTCGAGCCCGTGACCTCTGCAGCGAGGCAAGACCTCTGTATATGGGGCGCCGGCACTATCCACTACGCTACCGACGCCCCATGCCTCAGTCTTTTGATAGTTGGCCTGTTCGACTCCTCAGATCTGTTGTTGTGGTTATGTTGCCATGAGGAAGTTGCTTTATACAAAGTCAGCAAACAGTCCTGCTGTTGTCCTAAAAATGTGTCATTGATGTTTTGGAAACAACAATAATACCATGACAGGTTTGCTCACATGATTTGGTCTGGTGGTTATCCTTTAGTCATGGTTTGATGCTTTGTTCCTCTCTGCTGTAAACCATGCCCATGGTAAGGCGCCTCAATCCCCCAGTTCATGCTCCACACTTAGTCCATATAATATGGGGACTTGACCCAGCAATCCTCTGATCCCCAACACAAGTCCCTGTGGGCTGCCCCAATAATCACTGACCTCTGCAGCTCAATTTTTAGCTTTATCTTTCAGCTATCAGTTTGTTTTTTTACGCCACATTTACTATTATTCATTCTTAAATTTACATACTCTGCTTTAAAGGAATACATCAGCCCCAAAATGACCATTTGTACATCAGTCATTCACCCCTTGTCACTCTGAATTTGTGAATAAAATGTTTTTCTCACAGGCCTCTGGGGAACGGACAGCATGCTTGATAGATTTCAGTCATTGCATTGCAAGAAGCTAAATGAGCAAAAAGCAGCCGTTTCTTCTTGAAACTGCAGGACTGACCGGAAGGACCAACATGGATAATCAGAAATCAGAACTGAGGAGTCTCTAACGCAGCCGTCAGTGATTTCAATCACTGCTCATAAACTTTGGTCAAACCTTCAAATGAGGCAGCGCTGATCAAATATGAATTAAGATCATCAGGACATATTTCAGTGACTCTTCAGCTGTAAAACAAGAAATATTGCTGCAGCTGGTCAGCAGTGTTTTGTTTTGACTCGTCTGTCTTCAACAGGGTGGCTGAGTCACAAATGTTCTCACATTACAGCTAAACAGTCACTAAAATCTGAAAACATTTTAGGTGAGGAAAAGGCAATGCAGAAACAGAATCCATCCATTTTCATCATCCTATGTGGGGTCAGGTCTCAGAGGCAGCAGGCTGAGTACATCCCTCTCCTCATCAACACTCTCCAGCTCCTCCTGGAGGACCCCGAGGTGTTCCCAGACCAGATGAGATCTATAATCCCTCCAGTGTGTTCTGGGTCTGCCCCGGGGCCTCCTACCAGCTGGACCAGGAGGATCCTGATCAGATGTTGAACCACCTCAACATGAAGGAGCAGCGGCTCTACTCCGAGCTCCCTCCAGATGTCTGACTCCTCCCCCTATCTCTAAGGCTGAGCCCAGACACCCTACAGAGGAAACTCATTTCAGACGCTTGTATCTGTGACCTCATTCTTTCAGTCACTACCCAGAGCTCATGACCATAGGTGAGGGTTGGGACGCAGATGGACCAGGAAGTAGAAAGCTTCACCTTCTCGCTCAGCTCCCTCTTCACCATTACAGACTGACACGTCGCCCGCATCACTGAAGATGCTGCACCAAACCGCCGATCCATCTCACACTCCATTCTACCCTCACTGTGAACAAGACCCTGAGATACTTGAGCTCCATCTCTTGAGGCAGTAACTCTCCAAACTCAGAGGGAACAATCCACCGTTCTCCGGCAGTGAACCATGGTCTCAGACTGGAAGGTGCTGACTCTCATCTTGACCTTCACTCAACCGCCTGGGGTCAAGCTGGAGGTCACGGTGTGATGAGGCCAACAGAAGCACATCATCTGCAAAAAACAGACATGCAATTCTGAGGTCCCCAAACCGGACCCCAGTTGGCCTCCGCCAATGTAGAAACAGAGTCTGGATTCATATTTGATCAGTGCTGCTTAGGGTGACAGTTTGACCACAGTTCAGGAGGAGGAGGAGGAGGAGGAGGAGGAGGATGCTTTTTCACAGAAGTACATGAGATAGTTCAGCCAGTTTCAGCAAATACATCAAACTGTTATTTTTATAAGCACACTAAGAAAATCTATAATTGGACCTTTTGGTAAAATACTTATAGTGGAATTTTGCATATTTTCCTCACTTATTTTAAACTGGCTCTGCATTCATTGATGCGCGTGTTTGAGCAGATATGTCGGTTAAATCATTGTCCCTAAAGCTCAGACCATCATGAACTGTCTGTTGATGTTTTATATTGAATTTCTCACACTGAGGTCTGTGTGAAGCTTTAGTCAAAATGTTTCATCTGCAAATGTTTATATTTTCAGTTTGAGCAAACATTGCAGGTAAGTCAGAGTTCAGGTAAGTCAAACTCAAATCATACCCAGACAGCAGAAGTATAATAACTGTGATACAGTGTGTTCATGTTTATTATAAAACATTAAAACACTACATTTTGTGTATTACCAGTCCACAGTGTGCAGACAGGAGCTCTGTGCGCCCTCAGTTTATTCTGAGTGATGTGTCAGAGATGTGTCAGACACTAAAATCACCTCAAAGATCTGATTGTTGAGTTGAGCTGTTTGAGCGACACACAGTTTGCACCACAGGTGTACTTTATGTTGACAACAGTGTAACATGGTACAGACTTAATCTGTTTGAATCCCTAAGTGAAATTTCAGTCATTTCATTACTCAGACAGTCAGTTAGGTTCTTGTTAATGAGTGGAGACATCAGCGTATTCTTATAGAGTCAGAAAGGTCAGTACAGGTGTTTGTGTTCGTCTGACTGTAAACAACAACTGATCCTGTTCCTGCAAAGTCACCGTCCGACTGACTAACGACTCGTTTCAGGCCTCTGACCTCACTGCAGTATTGTTTTCTCAGGCTCAGTGTTGATGTTGTGTGTCCTGCAGCTGTTGTGTTCAGCTCTCTGATCATCACTCATTTTTTCCAGTGACTAAGCATCATGTAGCACCCCCCCCTCCTCCTCCTCCTCCCTGGGTGTCCTTGGCATTGGGTGGGCTTTAGTTTGACTGCTAGGATCATCAGGAGTCCCTGATGTCCCTGAGGCACAAATGAAATTAGATGTTTAGGGTCCTCCCCCAGGAAATTTAGAAACTGAACACCTAATTTCCTGCATTCTGGTAAATTTGTATGCATCAGTTTATAGGGAAAATGTCTTTAGTTTCTCTTCTACGTGTTCTAAATATTGAGGGAGACATGTCCCCTGTGTCCCCCCGAAGTCTACGACTGTGCTAAACCTCCCAGTCTTCTAACTTTATACTTGCACTTACCTGTTGATGAGATGCAGATGAACCTAACTCAGTCTAATAATCATATTCCTACATTAAACCTTCCCTGAGTCCACATACTCACCTTGATACTGAGCTGCAGTGTTGGAGCAAGAAAAAGATGATTTGACCAGAAATCAGCCTTAAATTTGGTTAGAAAGGTCCTAAAAAGCATTAAATTTATAATCAAGGTAATAACAACATATCACTCATTAACAGAGAAGGAAGATCAAAAGATTTTCAAACTTTGAGGAGAAAACTTGTTTTGGAAAAACATGATTTTTATAGGTTTCTATAACTACAGTCAGATTTTAATCAGCATGTTGAAATCAGCCATCAGAGCTGACAGTAGTTTATCCTGCATGTCAGAATTAAACAGAAGTATTATATCCAGACTGTTTAAAGGTTTTATGTCAGAAAAATCACACTCCACAAAGTACCTTAAAAAATAAACGGGAAAATTTGGGTAATTTTGATCTTTCAGGGAGCAATGCTACACTTACTGCAGTGTTCAGTGGAAATTCACTAATACATATACACAGAGAGAATTTGGTTGGAAATGTCTAATTAAATTTTTCATCAGCAGAAAGCAAAAAACATGACCACTGTTTCAGCTCTGCAGGTTAGATGAGATAAAGAGTTTGGTGATGTTGATACTGAGGACCAGGCAGCAGCAGTTGTCCAGTGCATCACAGATTGCAGGGTCGTTACCCGTCTGTCCAGAGGGAGAGAGAGACAGTCAGCTGCTGCTGTCCGTCTCCGTCCCTGGGTAGGACCCTGCTCCTGGCACAAAGACTGACAGACAGAGACACTGAGATACAGAGGCTCATCATCTGAACACAGGAAATGTAAATACATTCATGTAAGTACGTCTTTCATTTCAGCATGTGTCACCATATCAACACGTTCAGAGCTGACTCTCTTCACATCTTCTTTTTATTCATAAACTGCTGTTGGATTAAACCATAGCTGCTGCCTGACCTCTGATGTATGGCATATGTTATCTAGAAATAGGTCCTCATGTATTTTTATATCTCACTTCATATGCGGTGGGATGGTGTGAGTGTCAGTCTGCTCTGCTGCTCTGAAAATTAAGAACTAACTTGTTCTGACCTGACAATCAGCCACTCATCCTGTCAGTGGTTAAATGGAATTTCTCTGGTCTATTTTACAACATGAATATATAAATAAAGGACTGCATTTAGATCTGACACGTCGGCCATGTTGTTTCAAGGTCTTGTTCATGTACGAGGGAACAAGGTCTAATGTAATTATCACGACCACTGTGAAGCTAAAAACTTAAATGTATGCACAGATGAAGAAGTTCAGTTAAACATGAACGTTTTCCTTCCACTTCTCATCAACAACAATCCCACTCAGGAAAGTGTCCCACTGTCTGCTGGTTCCACTGGTCCTGGTCCAAAACCATTGGCTCTAGTGGACTTTAAACTGCAGACACTGAGGTGGAGCAGAAACACTGAGGTGGAGCAGACGTCTCTGTTCGTCTGTGGTGTAAAGTCGTTATTACACCAGCAGTGGCAACAAAACATCAGCAAACAGGTAGTGTGCTTTGCTCGTTACACAAAACAACAATAGGTATGTCCAACCTGAGAAGATGACATCATTGTTTCTCAAACTCTCCGTAACCACAGTTCTGATAAATCTTCAGCTCAGAGGGTGATTTAAAAAATATCTGTTTATGTGGATGAGAGGCCCGACACAGAGAAAAATATCTGGATACATAAATATCTGGATACGTACAGACGGGGTCTACATGAAAATGGGTTTTATGGGTGCCCGTGAGTTTCCCCTGTAAAGACACGGCCACTTTATGCCAGTCCCACGCAGTTTTATTTCATGCAGTATAAATAAGTTAATTTCTAGTGTATTTGAATATTTCTGCAGACTGAGGTCTTTAACAGTCTTAGAAATGAACTGTATTCATGTGTGATGATGTCAGTCCTCACAGCAGCCATTTATTATAGTGAAAGCATTTTCTAAATTTCACCTTACTGTTGAAAACAAAATGGAGTTTTGGTCTCTCAGGGTGAAACCTGAGCAGGTTTGTTTCCAGTGAATGTTTTGTTCCTATAATCAAAGTTCTCTCCTTCACCTTGAAGCTGTCTGATTGTGTTTGTAAGGAAAAGGATGTCAGACAGTTTTAAAGGACGATGCATCGCCTAAAGATAAATAACACACATACGTGTTATGTGTCAGTATGTGTAGACTGATGACTGATGGGAATAGACTGATACTGGTACGTAACTGAATCAGAATCAGTCTGTGCACATCAGATAGATGTTGTCAGATGTCCCTCCAGGATTTAACGCAAATTCAGATGATCTCTGTGAATTCTGCGTGACTTTATAATTTTGTCCGTTCACTGCAACTTTACTGCAAATTCACATCAGGTCAGATCTCATGTCATTGTAGAGCTGATTTGCTCGGCCTCCCCCGACAGAGCTAACTGTTAGCATCACAAAGCTAACATCAGAGTCAAGCTGCTTCAGTGTGTGATGTTAACCACTGGAACAAAGGAACAAATAAATAAATAAATAAATGCCATCCTTCATCGCATTTTTTTAGAAAACCTGCAGTGAAGTCATTTCAGGCTGCAACGTTCCCAAAAACCACCTCTGAAGTCCTGGAGCGACTGGTTAGCAACATGAACTGTAAAAGAAGAAAACAAAGTGATTCCTGAACACTCACACTGACATAGGTTCAACCAGCCTTCATATGACGACAGCATCTTAAGAACTTTAAAAGTTCAGTTACAGCTTTTAGTTTCAGGGTCCCACTCCAAGATTATCAGTGACCATCCCAGTGAAAGATTTTGGAGGCGTCACAGTTCATCAGTACTTCTGCCCTCAGTCTTAATGTCAGTGTCATGTCAGACGTCCTCCATCTTCATTCCAAATCAAATGTCAAGACTTTACCAGAGTGAGTCATTATTCTCCAACAGCTCTGTCTTTGATCCAGGGACCATCAGGCATTTATCAGACTTTATCATTTAGCTTCAGTCACATGTGGAGCGTCAGTGGACATTTATGTGTACGTCATATGTACAGCAGCATGGGCTTGCTTTTATTTCCTGTCTCTAAGTTCCTCAGTTTGATGCTGACCTGGTTCTTGAGAGGACCCAGCAGGCTCAGGGTCAGCTAACAGATGACCTCAACAGATCTGGCTCTGAGCCCCACTGGGCCTTCAGCTCGCCTCCTGCTCTCAGGCTCAGATCCTCACCCACGGTCACACCTGCCTCTGAAATCTATTACAATAAGACAACATGTTATCAACACAACCTGCACTCGTTCTCACAGAGTGGAACTCTTGTATTTGGGGTTTACCCTTATTTTCTGGAGCCCCCCACCCCCCCTGCCTCACTGCCTTCCTCATAACTGTACCGCTGATGCATTCGCCTCAACAGGTGCTCTTTTCTGAAAGGATCACTTAGGTATATTTAGATTTTGAAACCTGAGAGCACCGGCCTGTGATTGGCTGAGCTGGCCACATGATAACCTGGGTAGAAATCGCAGCTGTGTGCTGTCGCCCAGCGTTTCTCTGGAGGGAAGCTGGGGAGGATTTGGCGGCTTGGGAGACCTTAAAACTTTGAAATAACTGGTAAGCAAAGACAAAGGAGAGAAAGCACAGATCTCCATATTTTCTCCTCCTTGCATGGCTTTCCATCTGCTCGGACTTCCATCGTCTCCATCACCTGGATCCAGTAGGCCGTCTGATTGAGGGACAAGGAGTGTGAAGGCTCTGCTGCACAGTGAAGGAGTCACCAAACAGTTCAGATCTGCAGGACTCCAGACCAGATCAGACCAGGCCTCCCTCTGGATGTATCTGAAGTCTCAGCAGCAGTCTGGCCTTTGTGTCTTCGCTCTGAAATCTCAGCACCTGTTGTGGCTGTTTTGTCCTTCGTCCTCGGCTGTTTCATCTGTTTCACTTTGTCTTTTTACTGAGAAATTGATGTTTTAATTCAAAGAGAGGGCAATCAAGTGCTAAAAAAGGTTCTTAGTATGCCATCCTATATTTAACCTGCAGCCTCAGAAGGCATTGCCCCTCCGTTTGCTAAACAGAGTCAACCAATCAGGCTGTGGCATTAGCTTACATGTCACATAGTTGAAGCACTGCTGGGCAGCTGTCGCCAACCTTCAGCCAGGAGGCACAGTTCTGTGAGCTGTGTTGTGGCCTCTGAGGGAGGAGGGGCGGCCTGTTGTATGCACTCAGTGTCTCACCTTCCTGATCTGCAGCTCTTCCTGTGCACGCACTGATTTACAGCTGGTTCCCAGTTTGTGAGGTGTCTTCTCACATTTTCTGTCACTTTGTTTAGGATTTGGGCAAATCACAAAGTTGGGCTGTAGGTTTGAGACCCTAGTGGATGGCCAGAGAGGCTCCCTTACTGTCAGCAAATACTGCGGGACTCTGTCGCTGGTATGGCATGCTCTTTGGTTCAACTTTAATACGTTGTGTGTTTTCTAGCATGTGTTTGCTGTGTGTTATTCCTGTTTTTGAATCAGGTGATTGGGTTCAGAGGGATGACTGGCAGCATCCTAAAATATCACTGGTGCAGTTGTCCTCTGATCTCTTGTCTAAGCCCCAGTGTTGGCTGTCTGACACTGTGAGTTGGTGCTGCTGATAGAACAAGTCAAAATAAGTTAGAGGTTTCAGTTAAATGAACTCTGCTGCATTATATTATTTCTGCTGCTCCATACGCTCCTTCTTTAGATGTGCTTTTCAGAACCTTGTTCATGCAGAGTTTGAATAATGAACGGCTGATAATGTGATCTGTGTTCTGTGTAGAGCCTCTAACACCGTCCCAAGATGACGGAGATTGTGGAGGAATATGAGGAATATGAGGAGTTTGAGGAGTTTGAGGAGGAGGAGGAGGAGATTGTGGAGGAGGTAAGTGAAAGTCTTCTCTCTGTGTTCTTTACCTCCATCACTGCACTGTATTAGTTCTTAATGATATAATTAAACCTGAGATATAATGTGATGTGAGGCAGTAGGTGCAGGTCTGATCTGCAGGATCCACAGGCCCTATGAATAGTTAAGTTAGCGGCCCCTGACAGTCAGCATGTCTGCTGGTGGATCCTGTTTCACACAGACTCACTGATGAGTTTAAAGTCCTGGATTTTCTGTAACAGCCGACTATAAATCAGAACTATTTCAGGCTAAAGACAGGGGCATTGTTTGTCGTCCTGTAAAGGTAAAGATATCTTATAGCAGCAGATACAGGTAGTTAATACGCCACATGTAATGCAGTGATGTAATCATTACACAACAGCCAGATGCACAATATATCAGATATTGTTGTTTATTTCCGCAGACTGTTGCAGATGACTCAAACACAGTTTTGTAGCAGGTCATCAGTTATCTCCAACATATCTAACCAGGGCTGTGGTGCAGCTGGAGCGCAGCACAATGACGCTTCGACACCTTTTATTTTTCACCAAGAGATGAAATAGAACATCAGAAGTTTGCATGATCCTGTTAAAGTTCATTTACAATTGAAACGCTCAAAGATCCAATCGTCACTAGGTGTTGCGACGGCACGAGATTTTCACAGTACAGTAACCATCTCAGAAAATGTTGCAGCAGCACATTATCATGATATTATATTATTGTTATTATTATTAATCAAAATGATCCTTAATGAAAACAGAAGGTTACTGTTGGTTGAACAAACATCTTATCACTAAAACTGATACTTGAAACATTTTGTTAATGAAGTTTGTGTCGTCGTACAAGAAAGACAAACTGGAACAGTCAAAGTTTTCATATTGACATTTAAGGTACGTTGATTCATTCCTGACGCCAACATAGGGCTCATTTATACTCACTTTTTATGAATGGAAATAGGTGTGTTTGTTTGTTTGAAATGTAACTATCATTGACCTCAGACTTCTATGCGTCCTTTATGTTGGCATAAATACAGCCAACAGATGGCAGTAGAGTGCAGAGGCAAAAGTTCCTAAAAAACAAACATGGCGACAGTGGAGAGGGTCGGACTACAGGCAGCAGCAGTCTGTGAGGCTGTTTAATAAATCCCGACATCTGGACAGAGAAATATTTCCTCTATATTACAGATTTGTTCCGTCCTGACATTCTTTGAGCGTCTTTGTCGTCTTGCTTGAACTACGCTACACTGCCTCCTCCATCTCCAAAGACACTGCTCCGCTTCGTCCACAAGCTTTGAGAAAACGTGCACTAATACTGATGAACAGAGCACAGAGTACAGACAGAAGGCTCTGCCCGTGTCTGTATCTAACTCTGATTATGTATGAGCCGTCACACACTGAGTAACATGTAAGAAAACATTCCTCCTTAAAGCTGTCAGCAGCCTTTCATCAGTGAAGTCAATTCAGTCATTGTTCTCAGTCTGTAACGTCCAACTTTTATCTACTTAAAGGTGAAAACACAGCGAAACATATTTTTATTATAGTTATAGTGGACTTATGTAAACTTGGAACACTGGTTACGTAACCCTCTCAACCAGCCGAAACATATCTGTGCACGCATGTGCCCGTGTCATCGGCGCGCTCCGATTCTTAAACAAACAGCACCACAGCCCTGTATCTGAGCCCATTTATTAAAGCTGTAATGTTATAAACACCAGGACAGGATCCTTCCTGAGTAGCAAAGGTAGTAAAAATACTGGATTACAAAGAGTTTGGGATCATGCCAGTTTCTGTCACCATTTTGTAGAGCTACTCAGTTCATTTACTTCTATTTATAATTATGATTTTGGCTTCCAACGATTATGGCAACATGCTAATCAAGATAAAATGATTATAGTGCAGCGTTTTGTTTCACAGAGTTTCATCTTTTGTTATAAATCCAGCACACCTCTGTCCATCACAGTGTTGCGCAGCTCATTGTTGCCAACTGACGGACTGTTTTGTGATATTTTCTGACTTTCAGACCCTCCAGTGTCTTTATTTCTCTTTAAGAGATTAACGTCAAATGTCAAGAGGGAAAAAGGGAGAAATATATTCAGTTATATCGTAACGTTCAGAGTAATCACAGTCCAAAGCTCTTCTGCCAACAGTGCTGAGTCTCTTCCTCTTCTTCTGCACCATGGTTATGATTATGTATTATTTATTTTCTTTATCTCATTTCTTAACAGTCAGTTTTTAGTTAAAGTTCAAGATAATGTCAAATAGAAAAGTTCAGTAAATGTCAGTGAGTAAGTGTGTTAAATCATCCTAAACTCAATATTGGATAAAATAATCATGATTATGATTTTTGCCATAATCCAGGAGCCAGGCTGTTTTGTCTTTTATTTGAAATGATCTTCATCTTATTTCACACCAGTAGTATAACTTGATGCTGGCCACCAGTCTCCAGTCAGATTTGTCTCCAGGATGTTTTAATGGTTCATTATTTGTGTCTGAGCTGTGTTTCTGAAGCTCTCCCTGTCAGTGTCCAATGGAAGAGTGAAAACAGAAGGCTAACAGATTAATCCCATATTTCCTGGTGAAATAGGATTAACGTCTGCCTCGTATTTGTTCATACTTAATATTGCTGATATCTTATAGGGGGGTCTGAATGACTGTTTTATAACCTAACCTATGACCTAACCACCAGTGGTCATTTAGCTCCCGTATAACATATCAACTGATTTACCATCTTCACTGAGAAGATGGTAAATCGTTTGGGAGGTGGAACAAATGGAAACCCACAAATCAATACACTCTGGTTTCACGAGCACTTTCATCTACACTGTGGAGAAAAGATGTTTTACAGTGAGACGGCTTTGTGTTTCATCTACAGGACGGAGAGAAACATAGAGCTGATCATTCACTCATTCACTCATTCCTCAGTCGTTCTAGTATTTTCTTGATAAATCATGACTCTCCTCCTGAGGTCATGAGGGGGCGGAGTGTAGAGTTCTCTGTCTGGCATTCGGACAGATTTAGAAGTGGACATCTACGGCACACTGGCAGAGAGATGGAGCGGAGGGAGAGGGGCAGATGAGACGAGCCACCGTGCTGTAAATCACACTCTGAGAGCCAGGAATGTGTTAACGTCACAGAGCTACTAATTTGCTCAGGAGAGGAGATGGAAAACCTTCTGCAGAGCTTTGTAGGGTTTCAGTCACACCTATGTTTCTCTCCTGTCGGATAGATTCAGATATCGAAGCCTCTTACAGATGTTGACACAAGTGATTGAGATGTTCTTTCCCGCAGCTCTGGTTATGTCTCAAGGGTTACTGGTTAGAAACCAAAGTCTCCAAATGTTCAGCCTGACGTGACTGTAAATGTTTGACTGGGATCCTCCTGAGCAGAGGGAAGTGTAATTCAGGCAGGCTGTAAGTTAGACCGGGTTATTCAGGGAACAGTATGCTGTGTGCAGGAATGCTTTCAGCTTCTGTGCTCTGACTGGATAGGAACATTTCCTCCTTAAATCAGGGGTCAGATCAGGGACCTTTACTGTCGGAGGAGAAAAAAATAATCTGTGGAGCCACAAAATATATTTTAACCTTACAATGAAGGTAACAGCCTGTAGCGAGGGGAGCGGACTCAAATCACGTGACTTGGACTTGAGTCAGACTCAGGGTTGGAAATCAGCACCAGCCAAATGCTGGTAAAATATGGCTGCTAGATTTGATTCACTTACAGGCCTATAGATACACAATGTTAAGACTGTAAATCACCAGTTTCATCTCGATACGATATGATAGCGATTCTTTGGACAGCGATATGATTTGTGCCGATAGTACAAAGTCTGCCACGATACCATTTTGAGATGATGTGATTCAGGGGCCTGAAAGTTTAGGACTTGGGACTGACCTGTCTTGATTTGGGACTTGAGTCCAAAGACTTGAGACTTGACCTGCAGGCCGGGGGAGGGGCCTAACGTTACATCTAAAATATTTAAGGGATTAAAGATGCAAATTTATGAGATGAAAACTTGGATATTCACTGAGAATATAAGTCGTACATCTGTGGGGAAAAACTAAAAAACATTCTCTGATATTAAAGTCTTGTATTTACGAGAAAAAGCTCTTAAATATAATTCTTTTTTTTTTTGTCAAGGCACCACACTGCTTCACTTTACACAGCTGGATCAACCTCAGAGACACTGCTGCACCACTAAAGAAGAAAAAGCTTGTATGACTTGTTACAGATAGATTCGTTATTTCATTACTATTTGTTTTTTTTTTCTCAATAATTTATGACTTTATAATCTCTGAGAATGTTTGATTTTTTTTTTTTTATCGTAAAATTTGGAGCTTTTTCTTGTAAATTTACTTTAACTTTAAAGAATATCCAAGTTTGTATCACATAATTTTAAGACCTAAATCTCAGATATTTTTTTATCAGAATATTTCCCTCCGTCCTGGGCTCTGCTTTTGTTTGGTTTTTTACCAGACTGTCGTAGAAACAGAAAACGTAGAGACAGAAAATGTAGAGACAGAAAACAGTGACAGAAAAAAACATAGTGACAGAAAACGTAGAAACAGAAAATGTAGACAGAAAACATAGAGACAGAAGACGTAGATATTAAACCTTAAAATTAAACCTCTGTAGATGTTACCAGTTTGAGTGGAGTCAGTTTATCTGAGGTGAGGACAAAGACTGATTGGTGCAGAGTGGGGTCCTGTCTGTTACAGTGGAAGTGTTAACAGCAGTTACTGATGAGCACCTGAGCTGTGGAAAAATCACCCTCAATCCAACAGACATACCGTGCTGTTTCTCCCATCACCTGTTGTGGCAGTTTGAAACCACAGAGTGTGTGTCCTCTATCTGTAATATTTTGAGCAGATTACAACGAGGACTGTCACTGAGCACAAGAGCTCTCAGCTCTTACAGGTAAAGCACCTCCTCCCAAGGGACACCAGCTCAAACAGTACAGGAGACCCCTCCTCTGTCTGCATGGCTGCTGTATGGATCATACACTGTCTGGTTGTTTTACTGAAGGTGTTTTCATGGCAGGTTTTTATCTGTGGAAGAACTTCACCTGCAAAGTGACCACTTAAAGTCTGTAATCACAAGTAACTGTGCCACACACAGACATCAGTGATCTACTCACACTGTGTTTAAATCAAGTCTACAAAAACACACCAAGCAAACAAAGGTTTTTTTTTATTATTATTAAGAAAGAAATAATACTTACAACTTAAAGGAGCTGGAGATCTCAGCTGAGAGAAACAAAAGACGGGGAAGTCGCCGAGCCAGCTGTGCAGTGGGTCGTCACACCCAGCTCAACTGAAACTGAAACTAAACTAAACTAAACTAAACTAAATCTGAAAACTGAACCACCGTCAATCTCCAACTCAAACTAAAATAACAAAACCAAACAAGTAACTGAGGCTGGAAACAAAACAGGAAGAAAACCATCCTGCACTGCTGCTGTGGGCGTGTCTCTGTGTGTCTCTGCCCCTCAGCTCCCTTATTGTCTCCTCCCACTCTCAGGAGCTGCACACAGGCGAGACAGGTAGAGAGGAGCGAGAGGGGGGAAAGAAACAACCACCACACACACTGTGGTGTTCAGTACAATAACCCATAATGCAGAGCCACACACACCTGTTATACAAACTCTCACACTACTCCTGCAGAATAATCCAGGTCTGATTAATCCAGTCGTGTGCTCAGTGCTTCACAAACACATGCACATTTGCTAAAATGTGTAGCACCCCGTCCTAAGTGTGTCTGAGTGTGCACGTGAGTATGAGCTCCACTAAAGTGTTTAAACACACTTGTGCGCCCAGACACGCTACATGACCATACGTAACACTGTTTATACTGACGTGTTTTAAATTGTAGTGTTTAAGTTCAAATGTGTGCGCTGATCATCCGACTATATAAATCAGACCTGGATTGTCCTGCAGGAGCAGTGTGATTTGTTGATTCTGCGTTCACTGTCGAGGCATGAGAAAAACTAGTTTTCTTCAAGTTTTCTTGGCAGATTGAGGGTAACACATGGTGAGTTATTTACCTACAGATGGTCACTTTGCAGGTGAAGCTTTCCTTTTAAGCCTTAAAAGTTTCCAGAGATCAGTTCAAACTGTGCATGAACATTAAACTCTGTCTCAGCAGTTAACAGTTTCTCCAGTCAGTGCTGCTTTTTATTTTAACCTTCAGGAAGAAACGGCTGCTTTTTGTTGCTTTAATTGCTTCCTGTAATTAAGTTTCCTTCAGCTTCCCTCTTCAGCAGATATATGTATGTATGTATATATACACATATGTATATGTGTTGCTGAGTCTGGCAGTGCATGCAGTGCACGACGCTCACACATATATCACAGGTGTTACTGTATATTCAGCATTTTACCGCCCTGTATTTTACTGTGTGGGTTTGTTTGTCCTTCAGTTATTACCATTATTCTAAATGAGCAGATATTTGACAGATTGATTCACATCACTTTAAGTCTTAACTTGAATCAGTTCAGCTGTTGCAGGTGAGTTGTCAGAGTGATGTTTCCTCTTTACCTCGACAACATCAGATCATTATTTAAGCAACAGATGAAAAACACCTTAAATAATCAGTTAAACTGTCCGTGAGTCTCTTCTCTCTGTGTGTGTCTGTGATAATGGTCCTGCTGTAGGTGGATGTAGTTTTACTTCCTGACCGACATGTTTCCTGTGATGAGGGAACGTCGGCCATGTTGTTAGCTGGTTAACTGACTGTGTTTCCTTTTGTCCTCCTCCAGTCCGGACTGCCCACCAGGAAAGTCAGGAAGAAGGTCAAGGTGGATACCTCCAAGTTCATGACTCCATACCTGGCTCACAGCCAGAAGATGATGGAGCAGTACAGCCATGTGAGTAACACGCTTCAGTTTTTTTTTTTTTTTTTTTTTTTAATCACAATCAGTGCTTAAGTCTCGTCTGGGGGCGGAGCCAGATGTTTTGACATTCAGGGATCAGTCTAAACCCAGCGGGGCTCCAGGGGGGAAACTCTCATTGTCAGCAGCTTTGAGCCTGATTTTATTACTGAACGTCTAAAATCTGAACATCATTTAGGAAAAACATGAAAGTTACCAGAGAAAATAAAAATCATCCTGTAGAGCCATCGTTTTATTTAGTGTCTAATTTCTCTCCAGCTGTCTGAAACTAGGACACAACAAATGTTGAGGATGAATCATTTTCTCTCCTGCTTCCTACAAACAGACGAAACTGTCTCATATTACTATTTTTAAGTTACATAACATAGGTGGGGGGGGGCGTGGCGTTAATATTCTGAATGATCCAATAACAAATGGACAGAGCTGAACACACGAGTAAACCACCACCAACATGCACTGTGATGTCATCACTAAAACCACCTGCTGAGGTGATCTCAGACGCATGTTAGGGATGCATGATAATATCAGCACGTCACTGTATCGGCAGAGAGCAGCTTCAAAATGATCGGCCGACGTGCTTTTTCTTATTTTGCACATTAGGTGAATATCACAGACACTGGACAGTGTTTCATGTCTCCAGCTGCTGCTGGGCCGTCACCATCACAGTCTGTGTGTATAATATGATGTTAATTCACTACCTGATGACGATCACTGACGCTAGCTGGGGACAAAGTGGATATATTGATATCAGTTAATTCTCAAATAAATCGTTGTCTGTCAGCAAAAACAAAACAGTGTCGTGC
Source organism: Epinephelus fuscoguttatus (assembly GCF_011397635.1). Classification (NCBI taxonomy): domain Eukaryota; kingdom Metazoa; phylum Chordata; class Actinopteri; order Perciformes; family Serranidae; genus Epinephelus; species Epinephelus fuscoguttatus. The sequence goes on from NC_064764.1 coordinate 43,139,602, forward strand.
ATCACTAACACGTATTTATCTTTTGGAGCTAAGTCACGAAGGCGTCTTGATGTGTCCCCGACAAGGACCATGTCACCAGTGCAGGATGTGGTGGTTGTTATGGTGACAGCGTGCTATCGCGCCGCTAATTGACCTATGGCTAAGCCCCGCCCCCTCCACTCACTCGGACAAACTATCAACATTCAGTGGCCAGCGCTATGGCAGGTGTCACAGTACACGGCATTTCACAGGAAGCAACTGATGATTTTTGGGGACATAACGATCAGATGTCATTGAGAAGTAACCAAAAGGGCCTAAACTACGCATTGGAGGGATATATTCATCATTTTATTGTTGAGAAGGTCGATGAAAAGCTTAAATTACAAGCCAAAATTTACAGGTCACAGTGTACGCTTGTGAACCGCATCTGGTTGCCGTCACCATCAAAGACAACAAGTTAAAGTGCCACTGAAGTTAAGGTTTTTGGCTCAGAATATGAGAAAAGGATAACGGCCTTTTTACCATCTTTACCAAGAGTGTCTCTCCGTTAGTTTGGTGCTACAGTATTTACACTGAATCATTCAGCATAACGTTTGCCAACCTTTGTTATCTCTGCCATTACAGATAAGTTAATGAAGCTAAGCTCCAGAAGTTAACGTTAGCTTAACTAGAGCCCTTTGGACAACAGCTAACAATGATGTACCATCACCAAAGTACAAAACTAGAACAAAATAGGCTAATGAACTCCCAGCAAACAAGGTGACATGATGAACAACGCAGCTAGGAGCTAATGTTAGGCTAACTTTAGCTAACGTTAGCTAGAGATGTTAAAGATAACTTTATATTTCTTTGCAGCAAAGTGACAATATGTTGCCTCAAACACAATGTTGACTTACCTTAGAACAGATGTAGACATCATTGTTAATCTTATTCACGTTGAGTTGATGTTGTGGTCTAACGTTACCACACAACTTTATCCAAAGGAGACACTTTTCTCGCTTGAGATGTGGTTTAAAGTGTAAAAATACACCTGGTCGCCCAGCCTCTCAGGATACCTTGTGTCAGAGTTGCATGTACCCCATGCACACCGTTTGACCATTTTTAAACTTCAAATCTCAGAAAAAGCTCATAAAACCCAACAAACTGACTTTCTGTAATGCATTTCAATGGACGTCCAGGCAGAGAATGTCCCAGTGTATGGGAGTGGCTATACGCACTGTGATTGGCTCATCGCGTTTGAGGGCGGGGCTTAGCCATAGGTCAATTTTATGATGAGATGGACGAAGTGTTGCGTAACGTCCATCATTTTGCCTGATGAAAGAAGACGTGTTGGAGTCTATCGTTTAACCGTTTGACAGCATGTATAGATGCAGCGCACACTGACAGTGGATCTGTTGCTGAACATCAGACAGATGAGTATTAACGTGAGGATAACCTGCACCTTTACCCCCCCGCCCCCCACCCTGACCCTCCAACCCTCCCACTCTCCCACTGGTACTGCTGAGTCTTTGGGGATTAATGTGGCAGGTTTAGAGAAGAGTTTCATACAGTACTGCATCATGATGATGGATAGATGAGTTGAAAAGCAGTGAGAGTGAATTAGATAATACGTTAATTATAACAAGATAAATTGAGATAAAACAAAAACAAACAAGGGTCCAAAGACTCACTAATCAACCCGTCAGCCTCAGTCAGTGGTCACTCTCATCATATTTTAAATAGATGGTCCAGATTGTCCTCAATGTTTGCAAGGAGCCTTCAGGAGTATCTGATATTATGAAGTTTGATGAAACACAAAGAGTCTGTAATCAGTCGCATACAGCTGGGAGGAACTTGTTCCTTCCAAGAGAGATGACTGAGACGTCTGGCAGTCAGTGAGGTCAATGATACGACCTCACGACCTCATGTTTCAGGTCTGAGTCCAAATAAGGCCGATAACAGGTTGGGTACAGTGTTTATCTGAGACGTGGTGATATCCCCAGCTGTACCGACACAACCGCCAACGTGACCCGCAGGCAGCTAGTGACAGTGTGGACGTCATAACTGCAGACGGGGCCTTTTGACCTTCTGGTGTAAATGATGTCAGCAGTGTCAAAATTATGAGGTCACAGGTGTGAATGGTGATGTGTCTCAGCCGTCCACTTGTGTTCAGACCTGCTGTAAACAGAGTGAATGTTTCACTGACACATTGGAATCCATCCCATAATAATCTCAGCAGCTCTAACTGCAAATCAAATCAAAGTAAATGTGGTCTTGAGTCCTCTCAGTTTAAAACTGAGAGGACTCAAGACCACATAAATCAGATAATTGACCTGTTTATGTGTTGTGATTTCCTGCTGACTGTCCTGACCTCACTGGTGTCTCTTCCTACAGAACAAGTACCGGCATGCGTACGACCTGTCCAGAGGGACACCTCCTGCCTACAGCGCTGATACTCCTGAAATGCTTCGCATCAGGAAGGCCCAGGAGCAGCTCAGCGAGGTACGACTCAGGGGGCTGAGGGCTGGAGGGCAGCTGGGACGGACCGTCGCTGGTTTGAATCCTGTCTGAAATGAACTGCAGTGTAAAAAAGTTCTGCATTCAAAAGCAACTAAATAAACTTTCTTAAATTAACGTATCCAATGTAAACATACTATGAGTAACTAAGTGCAGTAATTGAGTAAAGTTCTGAGTACTCAGTTACAGTCTGCTGCTGCTGTAATGACACTATAGACTGTGACGTGATGGATGTTGAGCAGAGTTAATAAAATGATTTCTCTTTATTGAATCGTAACTCCTCAGACTTTCTGTAATCATGATTGAACATTAACGACACGTGTGGTCATCGACAGGTTAAATACCGCATGGAGGGGAACAAGGCTCGGACGACCAGCTTGTACGATGGAGAGGCCAAAGAGATCGCCCACGTCAAGCGTGTGTCTGAACTGATCAGCAAGGTGAGTCTCCTCAGTTGGTCACTGTGAACCAGGAGGTGAATGAAATGATGTGAGTGTGGTGTGTTTGGTCGTGTCCTCCAGGTCCTGTACAGACAGAAGTGGGATGAGACGAAGGACCGGTACCTGCTGCCTCCTGATGCTCCTGAACTCGTGCTGGCTGTGAAGAACGCTGCCAACGTCAGCAAGGTGAGCTCAGGGAGACATTCAGACTCTGCGTCTCATGTCCTGTTACTAGAAAAACACCTGTCGTATGATTAATGTCTGTTTAAAGATATTTAATTCATGACTCTGCACCTCGTTCAGAAACTGTACACGGAGGACTGGAACGAAGAGAAGACCATGTTCTACCCGTACAGCGACAGTCCCGAGCTGCGCAGGGTCGCTCAGGCTCAGGAGTGCCTCAGTGATGTGAGTTCACTTCACTGATCATCTGTCCACTTATTAACTGCAGTAACATGTCAGATAAACACGTCCAACACTCAGAGTTTGGATCGTGTGAAGTTTAAATACCTGTGAAGTGAAAAGGAAAACACAGTATTGTGACATCAGCTCTTTCTGGGGGTTTGTTAATATGATAATATTTAATATGAGGGTTTATTAAAATCTGTCAGAAACTTTTCTTAATCTTTTATATTGCAATTACAGAATTTACTATATATTTATATGTTGACAGATACATAAACATTTTATGATGTTAATTATGTATTATTACATTAGTATATAATTTTATAATTATAATTAATAATTTAATTAATTTAATTTAAATTGTGATTTTCCAACATAAATACAATAAATGAAAATGTAATAAAATGGAATTAAAAGCCAGAATAATAATAAAACTCGATAGATTAAAACGACAAACCTCCAATAAAAATTATGATTATTGATCGACCTGATCAGCTGATTTCTCTCGACTCTGCTGACAGATTGTCGTTCAGCAGCGACCTCGCAGTCACACACATTTTCTACACGTTTATATTGTTTTATTTTCCTGTCAGGAGTGTGTGTGTGTGTGTGTGTGTGTGTGTGTGTGTGTGTGTGCTCAGTCAGATGGATCATATGTTTCAGCTCACACTGCAGCAGTGCAGATGGTCATCTGCTCCCCCCCCCCATCTCAACATGTAGTCTTTTCTGCTGACGCATACAGGTCATCAGCTGATGTAGAAACACTGTGTGTGTGTGTGTGTGTGTGTGTGTGTGAGGCTGCTCTGAGGTCACGCATTGATGTGGGAGAATGAACCATGTCAGTAAATCTGACACCCCTCCGCCCCCCCACAGGTTCGCTACAAGAAGGGTCACGATCAGCGCAAGGCGAAGTACACCTCGCTGGCTGATCCTCCTGAGGTGGAGCTGGCCAAGAGAGTGGAACAACAGCGCAGTGACGTAAGCACCGCCATTTTAATCTGACTCTGAACACACAGCTTTCTGTAAGAAGGAGGAAACACACGAAACTAAGATTTAAATTATGGAAACATGTGCAGACTGTTTTTATGCACACTGTCCCGTTTAATAAGAGAATTATAAACCTCATTGCACTAAGCAGGGGGGTCAAACATGTGGCCCGTGGGCCAGAGACGGCTGTTTAGAAACAACCAGAGATGAGCGAGTACATCATTATCTGTATCTGTGTCTGTACTCAGAATGGGTGGAGTTAATACTTAAGTAGGTGTGATTTAAATCTAAAGTGGGTGGAGCCTAACCAGAGGTTGATATTATATACAACAGCTTTTATATATTTGATATTCATTAGAAAATAATTTACAGAACAATCTCAGCGTGGAGCTTCAGATCAGTTCTGATCTGCTGAAATGAGGATTTTCCTTCATCAGCACAGATACTGACACTTCCACTCGTGTGATCCTTGTACTCGTTAAAAGTACATTATCTGAACTGGATACTCGTTTCATCTGATTATTCGGCTCAACCCAAGAAGCTAACATCATGGCTCGGCTCTACATTCACACAGGAAGTGAACAGTGGGCTCTCTGGTCTCTGCAGGAACGTTCCAGCTCCTTATATTACGTTGCGGTGTATCAGACTGCTGCGAAAGGTGCCACTCACTGACACAGCAGCTGTATTTGATGAGCTGAGAATGAGAACAGGCTGCTGTCAACCAATCAGCAGACTGCAGTGTTTCTAGCTCCGCCTCTTAGTATGGGATCGGCGTGCGAGGCGCCTCAGCAGAGAGGTGACGAAACACAGCACAGAATGTTTCTGTTGTTACCATCCACCACTTGACAAAATAAACCTAAAGATAACTAATGTTTAACAAACTGAAGTGAAGCAGAGTGCTCGATGGACACAAGCTGACAGAGCGACCCTGAGCTGCCGACCACCTGCTCTCTGATATTAGCCGCCACACTAAGCTGAAGGGAGAGGCCGACAGTTCTGCGACATGACACAGATTCCAGTCGTTCCCAGTGCATTTAATCAAACATCACAGTGTCTAACAAGTTGCTCTGTCTTCATGTAAAACACATGTGCTAATGTTGACTGTCGTTTGTCTCCACAGCTGAAATACAGGGAGGACTACAATAAAAATGTGAAGGGTCAATGGTGCGAGACGCCATACTTCGACGTGGCCACTGCCAGGGTGGCGATGGAGAACTTGAGTAATGTGAGAGCCCACTGACACAGGTGTAGCCTTTGTTTCAGATTTATTTCCAACTCTGAATCTAACCGTCGATCTTTTGTCTTTTCAGAGACGTTATACGCAGAAATATGAGGACGAGAAAGATCAACTTTATTTCATGCAGACAGACACGCCCGTTTATGACACCAACAAGAAGGCTCGTATTGCTGCCAGTGAGGTAAGTCACACACACACACACACAAAGGTATCAGAGTATTTTTATAGGTCCTATCTCATGTGGAAGACACGACAGAGAGCTGACCCGTGTCTCAGAGCAGAGTGTGAGTCAACACACTGACGCAGGGACACACTGCATTGAGCCCACACATGACTGAGAGATCCACATTTGGCTCGTTCTCACTGCACCAACTGAGTGTGTAGTTTCATCAGTCCTCAGTTACACACAATATCAGACGATATCTGCTCCTGTATCCCTGCACCCACACACTGACACACCGTGCAAACACGCCTCACTTCAAGATAAACACACATGCTTTCCCACCATGACCGGCTCTACCAACGTCATGTGATGAGTCAGAGCAAATAACCTTCAGCAATTGTTCTCCGTGTTTCTGTTTCCAGGTCCAATACAAGAAGGAATACGAGAAGAACAAAGCGCAGTCTGACTACAACACGCTTCCCGCCACGGAGAACCCTCTCCTCCGACAGCTTAGATACGCTGGCACCATCCTCAGTGATGTAGGTGTTTAACGTCACAGCTGGTTTGATGAAGAATGATGAAAACAAATGATGAAATCTTAGATGTCGCACAGTAGGACTATAACTATTAAACATTACTGGTCCAACACAGTCGCCACAATAAATGTTGGCATTGTGCGTTTCTGCAAACCACAGATACGTTACATTCAGACTTTATTATGTGGCAGATACACTGAAACATTTCTTTATGATTCAATATTGTTGTGTTTGACTCATGCTTAGGATCAGGAATAATAACCAGATCATGGTTTGGTTTAAAGTACCTGCTCTTAGTAACACAGTCCCTGCTGGAAACACAGCGTGGAGCAGTGTGTGACTGCTACCTCACTGAACTGCTGCAGCTCATGTGTGTGCGGTGTTCACACAGACAGCGTGGCTGCTATGAGTTCTGTATTTCTACAATTAAAAGCTGACACTCAGGGCGCTCACTAGCTCTCCTGGTAGAGCGAACGCCCCACATACTGAGGCTCTGTCTTTGCCGCAGCAGCTCCAGGTTCAGTTCCAACCCTTTGCCCATCACTCTGGATCTGTCCTGTCTAATCAAGGTAAAACAAAGCAGATTCTCCACAAATGATGAAGCTGTGCAGCCACTGCGTCGTCACCAAGACAGTCCTGCAGATATCTCACAATAAAAAGCCTTGTGATAAGAACTAAAGAGATTCTGTCCACAGAAACATCTCAGGGCTTTAATTTTGAAACAGAAACACGAGGTGTCGGGTTAAAAATACATTTTAATATCTTTTTGTCATGTCTGTGACAGAGTCACTGAAACTGCAGTGGAAGGTGTTTTAGAGTCAAAATGATTCTCCAAACATTTCAAATTTATTAATGGATAGCCCCTTGAGATGAGCCATCTTGTATTCTAGGGGCTCCAACACAAAACACAAAACACACAATACAACACAACACAACACAGCAATCACAAAACACAACCATAACATGCACTAGGCTCTTCAGTACCGACCCACCCACACAACATTTCCGTCAGCCCACAACACCCATGTAAAGAATTCTTAGCAGGACTAGGTGTTACAATCCCTAATGATTCAGTTCGATGCTTTACCTGAGTGGGTTGAGGGAGAGGTGTCCTCTGGGTTGGGTTGAGCTTGATGATGACCACTTAGTGATGTTTCTTCCCATGCAGCACATCTTCAGTTGTGTACCTCAGCTTCGCCGGGTGTTTCGGCCATTTATCACAAGACACCCTCAGCTGAGGCAGGCCCACCACAGGCTGATCAGACCTGGGTGTGTGCTGCATGGGACTAAGTGGTCATTTAACTCCCCACACTGTCTCCTTTCTTCTTAGCCACAGCCAGTGACTGCTCTTCTCTGCAGCTGTGGTGAGCTCTTTGAGGGTCTTCCTCAAGGTCTGGCCTCTTATGCCAACTTCCTTCAGGAGCCTTGCTGTAGAGCTGGCAACAAAGCCCCTGCAGCCTTTAGCACATTTGTATTCCTCCACCAAGCTTGACATCGGCAGGGAGAGGGCTCCATTTCCGTATAACCCCACACTGCTGAGGCACCCTGGCAGTCCAAGCCACTTCCTCAGTTGAGCATTCACAAGCCTCTCCAGACGCTTAGCATGGGATAATGTCACCTTGTAGATTGTAATGGGCCACATGAGACGGGGCAGGAGGCCGAACTGGAAACACCACACCTTCAGTTTCCCAAGGAGAGCAGTGCGGTTGATTTGGTTGAGGCATCTTGCCTAAGTTGTTCCACCTGTTCCGCAACCTTGAGGTCTGCGTTATACTAGCATCCAAGACTTTTGATGGGTTTCTCCAGGATAGTTGGTATTGGCTCCCCACCGATGTAGAACCTCTCATTGGTGAGTTGGCCTTTAATGAGGGAGATGCTGCGGGATTTGCAGGACTTGATCTCCATTCGAGCCCAGCTGATGTTTTCCTGGAGCTTATTGAGCAGACGTTTGGTGCATGGCTTTGTTGTTGTTATGGTCGAGGGAAAATGAGGGAAAAAAATAACACCAAAACAAATCCAAAGCACATGTTAGCTATGATGCAGCAACAGTCATAATAGTAATATTAGCAATATAAACATCATCTTCCCTTTCTGACTGTGCTGAAAACTGCACACAGACAACAACGGGCACACTTGAATTTCCCGATGTTGAGCAGCAGCTGCTCCTGAAGGCAGTGTGAGTGCTCTGAGCTGTTAACACAGGTGCTGAAAACACCCTCCTAGAAGTTTTACAAGGCACACGCTGCTCATCAGGGTGTTGAAAACAACTGCTGGTTTTGGCACCATCCTGGCGGGAAATGCAGCGATGTCTCTGTCACTTTTCGTGGCACTGTTCTGGTGAAAACACACTGAAGGGTCGCTGAAAAACAGCCACCTTTGGTTCGTGAAAAGCTGCTGAAGGAACAGCCATGGGACCCTAAAAAACAGCCACATTTTGGGGCTTTACGTCAGTGGAAACAGATGTTTGGCTAAAAACAGCTGGTTTTGTTGTTTGTTGGTGTTGAACAGAGCTCAGCAGCTCGACAGGTGTCTCACCAAGGTGACACGCCCTCCACCATCCCCTCCACCTGCTGATCACAAAGTCAGCTCAGACACTATGTCTCTTTAGAAACATTGATATGATGTGCATGAAATGTACAAATGTAATGTGGTTTACAGAAACATGCAGTGTTTTCTCCCTGTGACGGGGCCGACGTGTCTCTGTGTCTGTTTCCTGTGTAGACCTAGACGTTGCCTGCATGAATTTTTAAGACTGTTGAGTAAAAAATGAGGTGACTGGTGAAGTGATGGAGGTGGTGTGTGTGTTATGTAGAGCGTGTGAGTGGATTACTATTTCAGTGGTGCTAATGAAAGCGTGAGTCTCCGTCTCATACACTCACTCAGTTCATTTAAACTGAATCAAGTTACCGATCTGAGTGACGTGTTGTCTGCTGTGTGGACAGATGAAGTGTTTCGCTGTGTTTCTAAGTGTTTGCTTATTTGAGTTGTGATTTTTCTGCTCATCATGTTTCATATCATCTCTGCAGAAAGTTTATAAGGCCCAATATGAGAAGTCGAGAGGTTTCAGCATCAACTACTGTGACACGCCCAAGTTTCAGATGGACTCCGTCCTCAAACAGTTCACTGACGTAAGACTCATCTATCAGTTGATTTCTTTTTATCATAAACTGAGGATACTGTTGATTTTCCCTTTTTGAATGACATCTCCATCCTGTGTGTTCTTCAGACACATTACAAAGATAAGTATGACAGTGAGGTGAAGGGTCACTACATCGGCAGCTACGAGGACGTCTACACAGTTCACTGTCAGAACATGGAGCAGATGAAGAACGAGGTAAATCACTCTGCACTTTCATCTGGATTCTTCTGAATCAGATCACCAGTGTCAGAGTGTGTTATAAACATATGTCATATGTTTTGTGTTGCAGCATCTGTACAAAGCAGAATATGAAGACATAAAGACCAGATGTTTCTTCCCTCAAACCGTCACGCCTGAATATGAAGCGATAAAGAATCTTCAGCAGTGTAAAGATGTGAGTACGAGATGCTTATTACATGTTTCTTTACACTGAAGCAGAGTCACATTTCTCTTGTTTTATAAAATGTTTCTGTCTCATGGTTTGCAGAAAGTTTACCGGCAGCATCCAGACAAAGTGAAATTTACACAAGTGGTGGATTCGCCAGTTCTGGTTCAAGCCGCCATCAACGCCCAGCAGCTAAGTGACGTACGTATGACCGCACAGACCGCCTCCTCTCACACAACATATATAAGAGGTGAAATCAGTGATGTGTGGACTGATTCTTTCCACTGTATCAGCTCCTGTGAGTTGAAACGTGTAAACACATCAGACCTTTCACGTTTTGATTCTTTACACAAACTATAGTCAGTTTCTCTGTTACAGTTAATACATGTTCGACAGTTACAGATCCTCTCCTCCGTGCGTGACCAGTCATCACGTTTAAGTTTATATTAACAATGATTGAGCTCCTCACATGTTCATAGGCCAGCTACATCAGGTCAATATGAGGTCACAGAAACATCACTGACCAACAATCTGTTGATCCTTGTAGAGCCAGTTACCTCTGCAGCTTTGTGCTGCGCTCATGTGGCGTCTCCTTTTCTCTTTGTTATCAACATGCTGTTTAAATAGAGCCCTGAGGAAAAGCTCTGAGGCCAGTTGCACAAAGCACCTTAAGTTTTCTCCTTAAGTCTGACACTTAAAGCTTACATGAAACACCTCAGCAATAACTGACAGGAAAGATCCCGTCACATGAAGCCACAGAGCGATCACTGCAGCAGGGCTGGGAGAGCACAACTTTGGTAAGTCGTGTGATCCAGCTCCAGGTGGTCACAACCATCAACTGACTTCCGCTAAAATGTAAAGTGCAAAATCAGTTACTCATCATTAAGCGTGTCCGTCAGGTTCCTCTGGTCGTGGAAGACTCCTCTCAGGATGCCTTAATATTTCTCCTTTATCTCCATAAACTCAGACATGTTGTTGTTCAGATGGAGTCACAGGAACGTTATGTTTCTGTCCTTATTTTGGTTACTGTGCAACAGGTTAACACACTCTGAGCAGTTCCTTAAGTCTTCGAACAAGATAAAACAACAACTTTAAATCCTTAAGTGAACATTTTAGGGAAACCTTAAGGATAGAGACATAAGGTGTTTTGTGCAACTGTCTTTTTCATCAAAGAAATATTAACTCAGACTTTAAGGAAAATCTTAACTTGAGGTGCTTTGTGCAACCTGAAGCCATTTTTACATAGTGGCCAAACATGGAATGACATTTTCCCATTGACTTACACTGTGAACGAGACATCTGTCAGTCAGTGGACTCATTTTCCTGAACATCACAGCTCTCTGCTAAATGACTTGATTGACTATCAGGATGTGATCCGTTCAGTCGGATAACATTTTGGAGGTGATGTCATAAGATCATTATCTATCATTACCTGTCATTTGAGTTGCATGTTGGTGTACGTCTACAGGTTGTTGTGGACAAATGTTTTTTAATGTATCGTCCACTTACTGAGAGAAACTGGTGAAATCACAGCTGATGGTGGAGATCAAATTCTCCTGGATATGCAGATCACCTTAAAATGTGCCCAATCATCCCGTCGCCCAGCTGTCTTTCTGTGGGCACCATGGAAACTGGAGAGCCATCTCTCTGTGGTATAAATAGCAACAAGCATCCAGTTGGCCCAGAATAAACCCTGTGATCAGAGAGGAGCTGAGGAGGCAGGGAGACGGACCGGCTGACACAGACCGGCTGATACGCTGCTGCCCCCCACTGATAACACATCAAATTACACTTTATAACTTCTGTCTGTCTGTAGTCTGAAATATTCGCTGTAGGATGATGACATACTCTGTGAAGAGAGAATGAAACTAACACCTGAATGTCTGTTTTTATTCCATCAGAAGCAAACAGCCCAAAACACTGATCGCTGCATGAAAACACCTGAAGTCTGTCCCGTTAAATAAAACATCATTTCATCACTGTGTGTTTCTTTTTCAGTTGAACTACAAGGCGAAGTACGAAGACATGAAGTTCAAGAACTGTCTGCCCCCAGATTATCCCTTCTTCATCCAGTCCAGAGTTAACGCTTTTAACCTCAGTGATGTGAGTCACTGCTCCACACGTCACCTCCACTCATCAGAGATATTTGATAATGTGATGGAAGATTTCTAATGTCCTGAACGACTTGATTCTCTTCTTCCAGAACTGTTATAAGTACGACTGGGAGAAACTGAAAGCCAAGAAGTTTGAGGTCAGAGGTGACGCCATCCCGATCCTCGCTGCCCGCGCTCACACTAACATCATCAGTGATGTGAGTATGCTTCAGTATGTGTGATCACAGTATAACTGTTTTAACAACGTGGTAACGTGCCGCCCTCTGCTCCTCGCTGCAGGTTAAATATAAGAAGGAGTACGAGAAGAACAAGGGACAGATGGTCGGAGCCCTCAGCATCAATGACGATCCCAAAATCTTACACTCTGTTCACGTCGCCAAAATCCAGAGTGACGTAAGTTACCGGCTTGTCTCATTATTACAGTTCTTACATCTCAGTTAATGTTATTGTTTCAGAGCTGAGAGAAGAGGGCAAACTCTTTTAATGCTTTATTTAAGGAACAAATACTGTAGAAGAAACAAACAGAAGCTAACACATATGAAGTCATGGGATGATCAGTAGAGCAATGCAAATTCAAAACAAAGTACTTCACAAACATTTATTATTATATATATTATGATATTATTTTACTTGAAATAATGATGGAGGATCTGTCTCATTGACCGCATGAACACCATTCTTCTCTTTTTATTTGTAATCTAAGTTTTTATTTATTTATTTACACGCAGACAGACAGTATCATTACCTTCACGTGTGTTGACCTGTGGTGGAGCTGTTCCACAGAGAGACATATAGCTGTCCATGGCTGCCTCAGAATAAGCCAGCACTGGGTTTGAACAATAAGTATGTGTGTTGGTAGTTGAAGCAATTGAAGAAACAGCCAAAGGTTTGAAAGGACTGAGAGCTCAGCTCTGGATCTGTTAATCAGTTGAGACATTTCAGACAGTAGATTGTATCGACAGACTCAATGTGCTCAGTCTTTTCTCTGGAACACGATCTCTGACTGATGTCTCCACAGCGTGAATATAAGAAGGACTATGAGAAGATTAAGACCAAGTACCACACACCTCTGGATATGATGTCCGTCACTTTGGCCAAGAAGTCCCAGGGCATCGCCAGCATGGCGGGGTACAGGAGCATCAGCACCAACTTCTTCCTCCCCCCCGACAGCGTGCTGTTGGACCTGGCCAAGAAGGCCAACGTCATCCAGAGTGATGTGAGTACAGACATGAGCTGATATGTGTTAATCATAATGCAGAGTTTGTACTTGATTATTAAGAGATATATTCTGACACTGTTTGTGTTTTGTGTCTGTGTGTCACAGAATGAGTACAAGGCCGACTACAACAGCTTCACCAAGGGAACTCCCTGGGTCCCCTTCGGCTCCTTGGACATGGAGAAGAATAAGAAAGCTGCTGAGATCCTCAGTGAGGTATGTGACCAGCAGCATCACTTCCTGTCCACACTGCCCCTCTTTACTAACTAAATCATGTGGAGTGAGATGTTTGAAACCCAACAGGACCATAACCCAGTCTGTGAACTCTTTGGTTTAACTTTGAAGGAGTCCAGTGATATCTGACCAAACAAAGCCCACGTTATGTGATCGGAGCTTTCACTTCTCTGTCTGATCCTCCCGTCCTTTTCTCACTGGGTCAAAGATGTCATGTATTTCTTAAAGCAAGAAAAAAATCAAATTAAAAGGTCCTTTATTGAGATATGGATTAGTTACAGGAACCCCTCAATAAAGAATAAGGTATATATAAATATAAATGTATAAATGTTGCTTCCTACATTTTTGTGGGATAAAGAAAATCATTAAAACATATTTACAAAAAGAAAAACATAATTAATAGTCGGTGAGATACGTCACATTACGTGTCATGTAATTACTCATGGTATGTTCTTGTTTTGTACAGAAAAAATACAGACAGCACCCGGACACCATCCCCTTCACCTCCATCGATGACCACCCCATCATGATGCAGGCCAAAGTCAACCAGCTCCAGAGGAGCGACGTGAGTCCGTCGTCACTCTCACGGATCATGAGATCAGATCTCTGCAGATCGTTGTGATTGGTGATTAAAGTGCAGCTCATGTGACGTCTGTCCTTCTCATCTAACAGCTCTTCTATAAGAGAGGTCTGGAGGAAGTCCATCAGAAGTACTCCCTGCCTCCTGACGTCCCCGAGTTCCTCCAGGCCAGGTGTAACGCCTACAACATCAGCCAGGTAAGGGACCGAAATACTGACACATCACTTTTATTTCATATTGAACAAATGTTTTCTTATGGCACACATTTGAGGGGTAAGTTTAAATAAATGTGAGTCTAAATGTAATGTTATATACAGATATCAAGTAGCTGTGTGTGTACTGACATTAACTGCAGGTACTAAAGTGTGTGTGTGTGTGTGTGTGTGTGTGGGTGTGTGTGTGTGTGTGTGTGTGTGTGTGTGTGTGTGTGTGTGTTTGCTTTAGTACAGTTTAGTTTGATCATTTTCCAGCTTCTACAACTCAAATAGACACAAGAAAAGATATTAATAAATAATAATAAGTCATTACTTTTGAAGCAGTGACGATCCAAAGTGAGTTCTGCTGATGGAGAAGGCGTACGCTGAAACTTCAGTCCTTTTTTTACAATAACTGTTTGTACTGTTCCCTTTAGATTTATACAGTGAAAATCAAAGAAACAAGCAAAACAACAAAATATGTTTATCAACAGTACTTCAACTTTATTAAAAGAGTACTTGAACTTTGGTGGTTTATTATTTTAGGAGTCTACAGTATTTCAGAGGAGATTTCAGAGGAGATTTTTGAAATATGGATATGTATCTGTAATTGTGTTAGATCTACATATGAGCTGCTGGGTACACGACTTTCTCCGAGGGTATGAATAAAGTATTTTCTGTTCTATTCTATATTGCATATCACGATACAGGCTGAAAAAAAATCTCAGTAGCAGTTATGGGGCATATTGCCCAGCCATATGAACAATATAAGCAACTGAGGACCCAGCACTGAGCCTTGTGGAACTCCACATCTGACCCTCAGCAATCGGATTTATGTGCGTGACGCTGTGAAGTAGATTAATGCCAGACTTATTCAGTGTTATATCTTTTCTTATTGTTTCTATGTATAATTGTCGTTTCAGAAATACTACAAGCTCGCCTGGCAGAAACATCTTCTCAAAGGTTACGACATGAAGCCCGATGCCATCCCTGTGGTCGCTGCCAAAGCTGCCAGACATGCTGTCAGTAATGTAAGTTTCCTGAACGACTCTGACACACTTCACAGAGTGATGCTCAAACACCATCCTAACATGCTCTGTACCAGATATACGGTACACATTGGACATCACGCATTTGTTACTGAATAATCACAGACCACATCCCCTTTAACCTGCAGGTCCAGTATAAGAAGGCGTACGAGAAGGCCAGAGGTCACCACGTCGGCTTCCGCAGCCTGCAGGACGACCCTCTGCTGGTTCACTACATGGAGGTGGCGAAGATGCAGAGTGACAAGAACTACAAGAAGGACTACCACAAGGCCAAGCTGAAGTACCACACCCCCGTGGACATGATGAGTGTGGTCCACGCCAAACATGCCTCAACAGTGCAGACCTACGCCGGCTACAAGCAGGACAACCACAAGTACTGTCTTCTGCCCGACGCTATGAACCTGGAACTTGCTCGCAACATGAACTTTAATGCCAGTGATGTAAGTTTACTTTTCTGTCATGATGGAGGTGAATACTTTGTGTCTTGGCTTAAAGACAAAACTCTTGATTATTAACATTTCTCTCATGTGTCTCTTTGACTTTCCAGAACAACTATAAGCAGGAGTATGAGACCTGTATCAAGGGCATCGGCTGGGTTCCCATTGGTTCCCTGGAGGTGGAGAAAGCCAAGGCGGCAGCAGCAGCTCTGAATGAGAAGAATTACCGCCAGCACCCAGAAACCCTCAAATTCACCAGCACCATGGACTCCATGAGCATGGAGCTGGCCAAGACCAACGCCAAGATCATGAATATGGTGAGGAGCAGGAAATAGAGTCTCTTTATGTAAACTCCTTTGTCAGAGCAGACGTTAAACAGTCTCTCCACTGTAACTATGCAGAAAGAGTACAAGGCCAGCGGAGAGAAGTTCATGCACACCTACCATCTCCCTGCTGACGCTCCTGAACTGTTGCAAGCCAGATACAACGCCGTCAACATCAGCCAGGTCAGCTGTCTTGTCACGTATTTTTGTGCTCATGTTAAATGTATATAAATCAAATTGTTGTAACTCTGATGACTTTCTGTAGAATTACTACACCTACGCTCATCGTAAAGATCTGCTCAAAGGACACCATGTGAAGGAAGATGCCATCCCTGTTGTTGCAGCAAAAACTTCCAGAGACATTGCCAGTAATGTAAGTTGTGACTTTGCCTGTAATAAAACTCATTCAAATGTAAATGAATCCAAAAATGTTACTCATATCTAATGTTCGTTCTTTACACAGTACAAATACAAGCTGGCGTACGAGAAGGCCAGAGGTCACCACGTTGGCTTCCGCAGCCTGCAGGACGACCCTCTGCTGGTTCACTACATGGAGGTGGCGAAGATGCAGAGTGACAAGAACTACAAGAAGGACTACCACAAGGCCAAGCTGAAGTACCACTCCCCCGTGGACATGATGAGTGTGGTCCACGCCAAACATGCCTCAACAGTGCAGACCTACGCCGGCTACAGACAGATCCCTCACAACTATCTGCTCCTGCCCGACAACTTGCACCTGCAGCGCTGCCGCGGCATGATGGAGATCCAGAGTGATGTGTGTTTGTTACTGTGGTGTAATGCTGGAGTAATTGACCCTTCGCTCAGTCCCACCTCTCAAACACAGAGCGGCCAATCATAGTGTAACATCTGCCAGCTCTGACGAGGATCTGACAACAAACTCTCATGCTGTTGTTTCAGATTTTTTTCTGGTATTGTGGATTTTGGAGTTCGTCATCAGGACACATGTAATAGTGATACTTGTTACTCAGAGAGTTTAGAAGGACATAGAAGTTTCTTCTTTGTTCCAAAACCAAAATCAAACCCTGACATTTGCGGGGTTAGCTAGCTAGCTAATGCAGGTAACAGATTCTGAATGTATTCATGCTGCTTTTGCTTTTTAATGATGGTAACAGTGAATAAAGACCCACCCTGCTTTACAGTAACTGGGGAAGGAAACAGGTATGGCCGCCCCCTGACAGTCGATCAAAGGGTAGTCGACCAGAAAGGTCATTAGTCGGCAAGATTTCATTGGTCACTTAGTCGCAGAAAAAAAAAAAAAAGCAAACGTGAAACTCCATGAGGAGCTGCTCTTTGTCAGGATAAATCCAAACTTATATGACTGGACCATGTGTGACTTTACTTTGAAAGGACAGACACAAGAAGTGTCCATGCTCAGCAGTCAGACAGGAGTCAGGTTAATTTCCAGGGCTGGGTGCTGGAGCACGAGGGAGAGTTCATCAGCACACACTGTGATAACACACAGCTGATTTACAACTGGTCAAGTTTGCCTTTAATTTCATCGTCTTCTGTCTTCATCACAAGGTGATGTGATGGTTCACTTTCAGTCTAATTTCTTTAGCAGTAGCTTCTATTATTTTTTTAACCTGTATTTGCTGCTGAGTCAGTTTGACATCTTGGAAACATCCTTCAAACACAATTGCTTTTTTTGTTTTTCCAAAAATGCTAATATTCCGTAAAGGATTGAAATTTCACCCCGTGGGCTCCATGCTAGCTCCAATAGCGTGACGGACCGTCACAAAGAGGCAGGGCTTAGCGAAGGGTCAATTGGTGCATATATAAGTGAATGGATTGAATACACAGTAGCAGAGCAATGTGCAAAGGGAATAAATGTTGAACATGTTTTTCTCTGTAAACCCGCAGAACGTCTACAAGTCAGATTACAATAACTACAGTAAAGGCGTCGGCTGGGTCCCCATCGGGTCTCTGGATGTTGAGAAGGCCAGAGCTGCTAAAGCTGCTTTGGATGAAAGAAGCTACCGCCAACATCCCAGTAATTTCAAATTCACAAGCAAGACTGATGCCATGAACACGGTTCTGGCCATGGCCAACTCCAAGCAGATGGACATAGTAAGAATGTCTTGTGTTGATCGAAGATGCAGTGACGCCTTTCAGCTCTTGAAATGTGACGTTGGACCAAAACTTCTCCTCAAAGAACCTTACATACATTGACGTGTTCTGTTGTTCCTTTCCTTCTTTCTAGACTGCATACAAAGCCTCTGGTGAGAAGTTCAAGCACACCTATAACCTGCCAGCTGACTGCCCAGAGTTCCTTCAGGCTAAATTCAACGCACAGACCCTCAGCGAGGTCAGAGCTCAGTATATTTATGGAAGAAAATCAAAACGTGACTGTTTAATCAGCTAAATATGCAAGTCAAAGGAATATGACTGTATATCAGCATCATGTGTGTATGAAACACTGAGGTAACACTCTGCTGTCTGTCCACAGAGTCACTACAAACATAAGTGGCTGCAAGATATCGCCAAGGGATACGACATGAAGCCTGATGCTATTTCTGTCCTGCACGCCAAGCAAGGCAGACATATCGCCAGCAATGTATGTAAACAATAAATCAACCCAACACTGAATATATTCAGCATTTCTTTTCCCTGTAACTGACTCACAACTAACTCCTTTTATTTTATCTGTCAGGTCCAGTATAAGAAGGCGTACGAGAAGGCCAGAGGTCACCACGTTGGCTTCCGCAGCCTGCAGGACGACCCTCTGCTGGTTCACTACATGGAAGTGGCGAAGATGCAGAGTGACAAGAACTACAAGAAGGACTACCACAAGGCCAAGCTGAAGTACCACACCCCCGTGGACATGATGAGTGTGGTCCACGCCAAACATGCCTCAACAGTGCAGACCTACGCCGGCTACAGACAGATCCCTCACAACTATCTGCTCCTGCCCGACAACTTGCACCTGCAGCGCTGCCGCAACATGAACATCCAATCCAGTGATGTGAGTTGCAGATTTATCCCTGAACTGTGTCTTTTAGGATCAAAACCATGTCTGAAAGGCAATGACAAAGAGTCTACACTGTGTGCTCGCTTTTTAAACGTGTGCATAAAGTTTAGAAAGATAATTGTCACTGATCTTAAAGGACAACTTCTGTATTTATCAGGTATTGAGCAACAGAAACAGCAGCCTGCAGTGTGGAGCAGCGTCAGTTAACGTCCACTCTAAGTGTTTGTTTTTGTCACTGACAGGCTCAGCTGGTATGATGCCTGACAACACTACAGAAAGGATCCTTACAGAGACAGACCTGAAATCACCATCATCAAACCCACTGGACTCCATTTAAATGAATAGTAATTTTATTATCGTTAAATACACTTTATTCAGAGTTACCAGAAGCAAAATAAAACTCACAAGAGCTGTCTTGATTTATCTTTCCACTGTTCCAACAATCACCAACCCTGGTCTGATTCACCCAGTTAGATATGAAAATATGCTGACTCTATCCAGCTTTAAATTAATCGTTCTTTAAATGGAGTCCGGTGGGTTTGATGATGGCGATTTTGGAGCTGTTTCTGGTTAAACAAAGAGGATCTTACTCTTTAACATAAAGGTCTCTCTCTGAAGGGACACTTAGAATAACAATCTGAGCCTGTCAGTGACAAAAACTCTTTTAGTGGACATGAATAGACAGCACTCAGTTGCACACAGGATTTACACTGCACATGGTTTTGCTGCTGTCTCACTTAACGCTGGACCAATTTCAAAAACTGTCTCCATCAGACACAAAAACATGGACAATAGAGACCAGGTTGAAAAATACTGAAGAGGTAATGTGCATCATCATCTCACTGTCTCATTTCTTTATGTTTTCAGGCTGACTACAAGTCTGAGTGGAACAACTACATCAGAGGTATTGGGTGGGTCCCTATCGGCTCACTGGCAGTTGAGACTGCTAAAGTTGGCGGTCAGATTCAGAGTGACAATTTGTACCGGACTCATCCGTCCAACTACAAGTTCAGCAAGCTGATGGACTCCATGGACCTGACTCTGGCTACTGCCAACAACCAGATCATGAACAAGGTGCAGCACGCTTCACTGACTCTGAAGAGCAGGGCCACAGAAATGTTGTTGATCATACTATTCATACCGCTCATCACACATCTGTTCCTCTGTGTTTACAGAAAGCATACACTGCAGCCTGGGAAAAGGACAAACTGAACGTCCACGTCATGCCAGATTCTCCTGAGATCGTCCTGGCCAAAGCCAACGCCCTCAACATGAGCAACGTACGGCATTCAATCACATAACATAAATATATACATATATATGTACCGTAGACTTGAGTTAAAAGCCTGGTCCCAATTAAACGCTCAGTCCTTTTACCAGCCCGATGTGGTCACACATTGTGACATATAAAGGCCTGTCTCAACTAGAGGCCTGGTCTGGTTACAGAGCAGTTCATGTTTTTATAGAAGTTCTTCGGATGTATAAAGCAGTTTGTTGGCCCCCTCAGATTATGTGTCTGTAAGTCATTCATATCCCTTCAGTCTGTCAGAGTCCTCACATCAAAAGAACCAAAAGGGTTTTTCATGAAAATTAATCCAAGTTGTGAGGATAGTTTTAACAGGATGTAGTGGAGTTGTGTCGGTGTGTCGGGGGCTGTAACTCACTGATGCTCTGTCTGTTGGAGCTACATGCTAATTTTATACAGTAATATTCAGACTGGTTTAAAGCTATAGTGCGTAACTTCTACAGGTCCATAAATGTCCGTTTCACCCAAGCCACTACTAGAGGAGATGACACAATGCTGATTAAGCCGATTGGCTCCTCCAACATCTCGCGGAATTTTTCAATATATATCATTTTTAGTATGTGTGTCGACCGGCGACAATCCTGTGCTGGCACACAGGAAATGCTTCCTCACAACAAGAAGGGAGGGGGAGGAAGAGCGGAGAGTGTCATAGCAGTAGAACGCAGGTAGAAAGAGAAAGCAACTTGGCGGAGAAGCGGCCGAGACACGGTTCAGAAGTGGATCCTACCACAAAGGCAAGTCTTACTTTGTGTACATGGAAGTGCTGCCGGCTTATTAGTTGTAATAACGCATTATCCACTGGGAGGCAACAGAAGTTACGCACTATAGCTTTAAATAAACAGTCTGATCGTATTTCTTGATCTTTGCTGAGCAACAGTTTGTGTGAAAGGAATTAAAGGCCTGTCTCAAATATAGGCCCCTTGAGTTCAGGGATGTAAGCTAATAATGGCCTGGGCTACTAAGTGAAGTTTTATGGCTATATATACTATATATGTATATATATATATATATATATATATATATATATATAGTATATGTATTCTTATTTTATTTTGTTCTCAGCAGTTTATCTGTTTCCACAGAAACTGTACAAAGCCGGTCTCGTGGAGATGGCCAATAAGGGCCACAACCTCAAAGAAGACGCCATCCCAATCATTGCTGCCAAGACCGGCACCACTATCGCCAGCAATGTAAGTTGGAAACAAATTCGTGAGCCAAATCAAGCAGATTATCCACCACAATCCATCACACATGGTAAACAAGTATTTATTTCCTGTCATAGTACAAATACAAGCTGGCGTATGAGAAGGCCAGAGGTCACCACGTCGGCTTCCGCAGCCTGCAGGACGACCCTCTGCTGGTTCACTACATGGAGGTGGCGAAGATGCAGAGTGACAAGAACTACAAGAAGGACTACCACAAGGCCAAGCTGAAGTACCACTCCCCCGTGGACATGCTGAGTGTGATCCATGCCAAACAGGCCTCTGCTGCTCAGACGATGGCTGGATACAGACAGATCCAGCACAGTTACGCTCTCCTCCCTGACGCCATGAACCTGGTGCTGGCTCGCACTATGAATGTCCAGTGTAGTGATGTGAGTCTGAAATGTTAAAATACCAGCTGTGCTGTGGCCACAGTATTTATAACCATTTATAAAGGCCCATAACAATTAATTATTGTTGTACGATCCCTTCATTCATGAGGTCTTATATTTCCTTTCAGGCTGACTACAAGTCTGAGTGGAACAACTACATCAGAGGTATTGGGTGGGTCCCTATCGGCTCACTGGCAGTTGAGACTGCTAAAGTTGGCGGTCAGATTCAGAGTGACAATTTGTACCGGACTCATCCGTCCAACTACAAGTTCAGCAAGCTGATGGACTCCATGGACCTGACTCTGGCTACTGCCAACAACCAGATCATGAACAAGGTGCAGCACGCTTCACTGACTCTGAAGAGCAGGGCCACAGAAATGTTGTTGATCATACTATTCATACCGCTCATCACACATCTGTTCCTCTGTGTTTACAGAAAGCATACACTGCAGCCTGGGAAAAGGACAAACTGAACGTCCACGTCATGCCAGATTCTCCTGAGATCGTCCTGGCCAAAGCCAACGCCCTCAACATGAGCAACGTAAGAGGACGAATCAACTGCTTTTAACAGTTAACACTAAGGCGAGGTATCAGCACTCAACACGAGAGTTGGTCACCAAACCAGAGTCGGTACTTTTAAGGGTATCGACTGAATTACATCTGATCTACCGCGTACTGATGCACGTTAAATCCATCTGTGCTGAATGTTGGTACCTGAGAGCACAGGGGAGACTGGGTTTAGATAAAAGGCAGGAGTGTCACACGAGGAGCTCCAAAGCCTGAAAGCCACATACGGATACTTTCACTGCAGAGCTCATCTGCCCCTTGTCTATTGTCTTCTATTTAATTTTAGTAACAGCCTACCATCACTGCCAGTCGAGCAGACAGACAGACAGACAGACAGACAGACAGACAGACAGACAGACAAACAGATTAGCTCTACTTGTGGTTAGAAAAGAGCAGAGGAGCAGACTTTTTTTCTACTCCACTACGTCACCACTGTAGCTTGTCATTAAAGAGAAAGTAAGATATCGAAAAAATACCATTGGGTACTGGTCCCAAACTCTAGGTAACATAACCATTACTGGTATTAGTTCAGACCTCTAAGGTACTGACTGAAGTGAGCCGCACAGAGTCAAACGCTAACTGCATTCGATCCTTTTTTTCTCACATCTAGGAAAGAATGACTATTTGTATGGTTTTGCTGACAGCCAATCACTGCAGACGTCCCTTGATTTAATGTGACGTGTTGTCGGCCAACTGTCAGAGCAGCTACAACTAGAGACGGGCATCATAAAGATTTTAAAGATACTACCACGACTCTTAGTGACACTGCTTATTGATCTGGTACTCTAGCGCTACTCCTATCAGTTCTTTGGGGGATTTTACAAAAAAGACAAGAAACAAAATAAGAACAGAATTCATTGTAAGTACATCATATTTCAATTTCTAATTTTATTTATAAAGCCCATTATCACAAATCACAGTTTGTCCCTCCGTCCTGGGACCCTCACAGCTGATCAGGAAAAACTCTTTAACAAAAAATCTTTAACAATAAAAATGGAAGAAACCTGAATGACTTACTGTTGTAGACCAGAACATATCCGACATGGACGGAATGACAGGAGATGAACGAGGAGCTAGGCGGTAGGAGACGGTGCATTTCTCGGCCTGTATGTGATGGACGTTCACTAGATGTTTCTGCTCTCACATGCAGGAGTTACCAACCCGCCCCTCACACATGCAGCAGGCTGCGAGGCTCGGACACAGAGAGCTCTCGTTCTTAATTTGACTGCAAATTAGAATCAGAGTCAGTGAGATAAAAACTGTACAAGAGAATGTTTATGTGGCCTAAGTGAACAAGAAATATATCTTGAATTTCTCCAAAACTGATATCAGAACCGTTAAAGTTTATCAATACTGCAGTCTTTAATAATTTGGCCCCAGGGCCAGTTTAATACTTGGTTTGGGTACCCAGCCCCTGCTACAGCCCATACAGTCGTACAGTGTGGTGATGTTGAGCATGTTTTATTTGATGGAGCTGGCAGTCCAGTGTGCTCAGATGCCACTTAAACATTTGAAAGTATAACTGTACAGCACCCCTGTGGTGTCCGGTGGCATTTTACACGCCTGAGTGTTTCCATTCACATGACGGGTATCGAATCAAAATGGGTTTGTGCCCCATTTTGTGTTGGGCTCTTACTTTGGGTCATGACTGCACATGGTTAATGGTGATCAGATTGTAAATGTAAGCACTGTTTTATTTCTCTGTTTACAGAAACTGTACAAAGCCGGTCTCGTGGAGATGGCCAAAAAAGGCCACAACCTCAAAGCAGACGCCATCCCAATCATTGCTGCCAAGACTGGTACCACTATCGCCAGCAATGTAAGTTATAAAACCTTTCTGTATTAAATCAATTCACAATACACCTGTTTAGATTCATATTATAAACCAATACAGTCTCTGTGAGTGACACAACATGTGTTTGCTGTCACAGTACAAGTACAAGCTGGCGTATGAGAAGGCCAGAGGTCACCACGTCGGCTTCCGCAGCCTGCAGGACGACCCTCTGCTGGTTCACTACATGGAGGTGGCGAAGATGCAGAGTGACAAGAACTACAAGAAGGACTACCACAAGGCCAAGCTGAAGTACCACTCCCCCGTGGACATGCTGAGTGTGGTCCACGCCAAACAGGCCTCTGCTGCTCAGACGATGGCTGGATACAAGCAGCACAACCCCCACTACACCGTGCTGCCTGACGCTATGAACCTGGTGCTGGCTCGTAACATGCAGTTCATCGCCAGTGATGTACGTAGAGAGTCCGATTTCATCTTATTAACACTGTGTCTTTATTTGTAGAAGATTTTCAAACAGTCCAAACACTGACATGACTGTTCCCAATGCTCTTTGTGTCTGCGCTGCATTGTTTCAGAACCAGTACAAGAGTGAGTACGACAGCTTCATGAAGGGAATCGGCTGGGTCCCAATTGGATCGTTGGATGTTGAGAAAGCAAAAACAGCCGGCAGGATCCTCAGTGAGCCCCAGTACCGCCAACATCCCAGCAATTTCAAATTCACTAAGGACATGCACTCTATGGATCTGACTCTGGCCACTGCCAACAACCAGATTATGAATAAGGTACTGGATATGAAGTACAAATATCTCTCAGTAGCGTTCATGTCTGAGATATCAAACCAACAAGTAACCTCTGTTTTTAGCAATCCTACATCACCGCCTGGGAGAAAGACAAGACGTCGATCCACATCATGCCTGATGCCATGGACATCGTTCTTGCCAGAGCAAACAAGAAGAACGTCAGTGAGGTACGGTGTGATACCTTTGTTTTTCACACACATTGTTTCGTCGTTTGTCATGATCTGTAACATGCAGCACTGACAGCACGTGCCCTGGCAAACAGGAATTGGGTACGTTACTGTGATGGTGTATCTGTATATTCTTTGGAAAGTTAACAAGCTTTCCTTTATGTGAGGGATCACGCCTCTTCCTAACATACAGCGAGTGAACTGTGCCAGATGGAGTGTGACAAATTGTCCTGATATACAACAAGCAACAACATTCAGGAAGGATATGGAGCGCTGATGGAGCCTGAGGAAAGGCTCGCTGTTGCTCTCATAGTAGGTCGGAGGTGCACAAAGCTTTTTAAAGAATAGAGCCAGGGCGAGCAGTTTTTCAAGCAACACGTCATTTAGCCTGTTAGCTGATACACGAAACAGGTCAGGGCATCTTTATTGGTAAAAACTGAAACAACCTTCACACTCAGACTGAACAGTAAGTGTGATGTGAGATGATCACAGATGTGGTACGAAGCGAGGTCTGAGGGACAGACAGTCTCCGTCCTGTGGTGCTCAGAGGACGAGGTACTTAAGGACTCATTGTTGGTAAGACATTGTAAACAGACTGCTTCCCCGTTGCTATGGTTACTCACATTAGATACAGGCTGATACCATTATACAGCCAGTGCATTAATTCAGGGTAGTGAACAGACAGTGTTGTGCTAAGTAGCTGTTCATTATCAGGTTTTAATGGACAACCTGAGCCAATCAGAATCGTAAATACACCCGACCATGAAAAAAAAACTGTGTATTCTCTCTGTCTCTTCAGAAACTCTACAAACTGGACAACGAGCTGTCCAAGAAGAAGGGCCATAACCTTCGTGCTGATGCCATCTCAGTCCAGGCAGCTAAAGCCTCCACTGCCATCGCCAGTGATGTAAGTAACTGTGTGGTTACTTCTGTACTCGAGTGCATATATCATTTTGTATGTTTACTGCCGCAACAGAGTTCAGTTCTGAAAACTCTCACACTTGCTATTTTCTAGTACAAGTACAAGACAGGATACCGTAAGCAGGTGGGCCACCACATCGGTGCTCGCTGCCTCCAGGACGACCCTCTGCTCATGCTGGCTCTGAACTCAGCCAAGATCGCCAGTGATGCTCTGTACAAGAAGGACTTCAACAAGTCTAAGACCAAGTTCAACCTGCCTGTGGACATGATGGCCTTTGAACTGGCCAAGAAGAACCAGATTCAGGTCAACCACGCCAACTACATCACCCGCCTGCACAACTGGACCTGCCTGCCAGACTCCAACGATGTGGTCCAGGCCAGACATGCATATGACATAATGAGCGATGTGAGTATGAATCCTTGAAGCATGTTTATGAATGTGTATGTTCATGAAGAACAGTGACCATAATAAACCCTCTCTGTTGTGTCCAGGCTGTGTACAAGGAGGACCAGAGGATGTTGCAGGGTGTTGGATGGGTGCCTATAGGTTCACTGGATGTGGAGAAGGCGAAGGCTGCTGCTGCGGCCCTGGCTGAGAGAGGGTATCGTCAACACCCGAGCACCTTCAAATTCAAACTCACCACTGAGGACATGCCCTTGGTGCTGGCTAAGGCCAACGCTCAGATCATGAACAAGGTATTTATAACATTTAGTTGTGTTTCATATCTGAGCTATTTTTCAGAAACGTATAACCCTGAACAGAACCTGTGCTGCCAGCGTAAAGGCGACACCACCCTGTCCCCCAGTTCCACAACCAAACTTTTATAAAGAACAAGGAGTTGAAATGACGGCATGACATTTTGTCCTGGAACAGGCCGTGTAAAAAGGCTACGCTGATGTTTCAACCTTAAATATTTGTGTTGTCTCTTGCAAATGAAGCGAAACATTCAGCGATCACTGCAAATGACCGTGATAAAGGAAACCTTCATTTTGTGCCTCTGCTTGAAGCAAAGTCTGAGGATGGCGGTTTTCTGATGACCTTCGCCCTCGGGCCTTTGTTATACAATATAACTCTGATCTGTATGATATCATTTGGACCCAAAGTGAATGTGTTCAAATCTAAAAAAAATGTTTCAGCTGACTGGGCTGAAAACTGGATCCAGTTTAATACATCACATTTAGGAGCAGTCTCATGTTATCAGCTCAGATCAGTGTTGATGTCATTATGAATTCACGTCAAAGAAATCTTCTTCTAAATTTTTTTTTTTTTTTCATGTATGGAAGCTAATCTGAAAAACTTACTTTAACACACAGAAAGCTTACATGGACGCCTGGGAGAAAGACAAGACAACCATTCATGTCATGCCTGACGCCATGGACGTTCAACTGGCCAAAGCAAACAAAGCCAACTACAGTTTGGTGAGTCCTCAAACATTCTCCTACAAGTTAACATGTTGTCAGAGCTTTAAAACCACTTCTTCAGTAACACACCACCAGTTTGAAGATGGTTGAAGGTTTTTGGTTTCTGCTTTTATACAGAAACTGTACAAGCAGGCGAATGAAGACGCCAAGAAGAAGGGATACGACCTGCGCAATGACGCCATCTCCATCCTCGCAGCAAGGGCTTCCAGGGACATCGCCAGCGACGTAAAACAATTTAATTACAATTAACTACAATTAGCACATATATTTCTAATTCAAAATATCATTAACTCTTAATATCATTTTATTGTTTCAGCAGCATGTTGTGCTGTAGATTAGTTTGGTAGTGTAGTATACTATTTCATATACACATATGATACATGATAACATGCCTCATGTGTACAAAGACTGAACATAATACTGCTGCTGATATTACTGCTCTGCCATAACCACTGTGGTTTGATCAGCTGTCTTGTTTCTCATTATCAGTACAAGTACAAGACAGGGTACCGTAAACAGGTGGGCCACCACATCGGTGCTCGCTGCCTCCAGGACGACCCTCTGCTCATGCTGGCTCTGAACTCAGCCAAGATCGCCAGTGATGCTCTGTACAAGAAGGACTTCAACAAGTCTAAGACCAAGTTCAACCTGCCTGTGGACATGATGGCCTTTGAACTGGCCAAGAAGAACCAGATTCAGGTCAATGACTTCAACTACAGAACTCACCTGCACAACTGGACCTGCCTGCCAGACTCCAACGATGTGGTCCAGGCCAGACATGCATATGACCTCCAGAGTGATGTGAGTATCCCTGAAGTTATACCATGGAAGGAAGCATGTTCATGAAGAACAGTGACCATAATAAACCCTCTCTGTTGTGTCCAGGCTGTGTACAAGGAGGACCAGAGGATGTTGCAGGGTGTTGGATGGGTGCCTATAGGTTCACTGGATGTGGAGAAGGCGAAGGCTGCTGCTGCGGCCCTGGCTGAGAGAGGGTATCGTCAACACCCGAGCACCTTCAAATTCAAACTCACCACTGAGGACATGCCCTTGGTGCTGGCTAAGGCCAACGCTCAGATCATGAACAAGGTACGAAATCTTTAGTCCTCATAGTGTAGTGGGTTAAATAACACAAAATGACTGCTGAACTACTTGTCGTGATACGATGAATATATCCCTCTCTCATCAGAATACATAAAATGAATAAACTCTTATTTTTCTGTGTCTGCAGAAAGCGTACCGTGAAGCCTGGGACAATGAGAAGTCAAAGATCCACATCATGCCTGACGCTATGGATGTTCTCCTTGCCAAAGCAAACAACATCAACTACAGCTACGTAAGTGGAGAATGACGTAGTCATGGTGGCGCAGCTACTTGTATTCATAGATTATTTTCAGTGTTACATTGATGTGCTGAACGTCTGTGGAATGATTGTGTTTGTTTTTTACAGAAACTGTACAAACAGGCAAATGAAGAAGCCAAGAAGAAGGGCTACGATATGCGCAGTGACGCCATTTCCATCAAGGCAGCCAAGGCCTCCAGGGACATCGCCAGTGATGTAAGCCGTTGGATTTTAACAATGATAATTAGTCACCATACATTTATTACTGAACATGTAACCATAGAGCTTCACATTTCTTCTAGTACAAGTACAAGACAGGATACCGTAAGCAGGTGGGCCACCACATCGGTGCTCGCTGTGTCCAGGACGACCCTCTGCTCATGCTGGCTCTGAACTCAGCCAAGATCGCCAGTGATGCTCTGTACAAGAAGGACTTCAACAAGTCTAAGACCAAGTTCAACCTGCCTGTGGACATGCTGACCCTGGAGCTGGCCAAGAAATGCCAGATTCAGGTCAATGACTTCAACTACAGAACTCACCTGCACCAGTGGACCTGCCTGCCAGACTCCAACGATGTGGTCCAGGCCAGACATGCATATGACCTCCAGAGTGATGTGAGTATCCCTGAAGTTATACCATGGAAGGAAGCATGTTCATGAAGAACAGTGACCATAATAAACCCTCTCTGTTGTGTCCAGGCTGTGTACAAGGAGGACCAGAGGATGTTGCAGGGTGTTGGATGGGTGCCTATAGGTTCACTGGATGTGGAGAAGGCGAAGGCTGCTGCTGCGGCCCTGGCTGAGAGAGGGTATCGTCAACACCCGAGCACCTTCAAATTCAAACTCACCACTGAGGACATGCCCTTGGTGCTGGCTAAGGCCAACGCTCAGATCATGAACAAGGTACGAAACCATCCTCACATAATTATTTCCTGCACATGGATATGATAAGGAAATGATTTAACTGTAAGAAATGCATACTCGCAGAGATTATAATGTGAGCACATTCTCATGTTGCAGAAAGCGTACCGTGAAGCCTGGGACAATGAGAAGTCAAAGATCCACATCATGCCTGACGCTATGGATGTTCTCCTTGCCAAAGCAAACAACATCAACTACAGCTACGTAAGTGGAGAATGACGTAGTCATGGTGGCGCAGCTACTTGTATTCATAGATTATTTTCAGTGTTACATTGATGTGCTGAACATCTGTGGAATGTTTGTGTTTGTTTTTTACAGAAACTGTACAAACAGGCAAATGAAGAAGCCAAGAAGAAGGGCTACGATATGCGCAGTGACGCCATTTCCATCAAGGCAGCCAAGGCCTCCAGGGACATCGCCAGTGATGTAAGTGCTTCATTTAAGTGTCATGTTAGTTGCATTAGAAATTTAAAATTCATTTTACCACAGGCAAGCAATCATAGTTCAGCAAAAGATTAAAGTAAATAAATTATTTCAACCCAAAGCCAGGCTCCACCTCGGACTGTGTCTCTCCTACTGTTTACTGTATGTGGAAAGATGTCGCCTCCGAGATGTAGAATGTGTATTATAGAAGAGAAACACACATTTCAGGACCGCAGACTTGTATCATCAGAACAGACATGTCTTGTGATTTTCAGCCTCCTTTCATATTTAACAGAGGGGGACAATACCTGACAGTAATATTCTCAGCTGTCAGGATGTGCCTGCTGTAAAGGGTAAATATAATTATAGAAGGCTGAAAATCACAGGACATGTCTGTTCTGATTATACAAGTCAGCAGTGTAAAGCTCAAGCATGTGGGGGCCTCCTTTCATATTTAATAGAGGAGGGGGCGTATCTAAAAGTACAGCTGTCAAGATGCCCCCTGCCACAGGCCTTTGCCACCTTGGTCTCAAACAAACCCAGGGAAAATCCTGAGCCAGGTCACAAAGTCCAAAGACTCCGGTAAAGAGGCAGAGCTAGTAACAGACATAAACATAAAGTAACTCAGTGTATCATGGGAAGTCAGAGCAGCCTAAGTAGGGGCTGGTTCAAGGCGAGCCTGAGCCAGCCCCTACTATAAGGTTTATAAAAAGGGAAAGTCTGGAGTCTGCTCTTAAATGTGGAGACGGTGTCTCCGGACTAAAACTGGAAAATGTTTCCACAGGAGAGAGGCTTGATAGCTGGAGGCCCTGACTCCCATTCTGCTCCCATTCTAACCAGTGATTATTTCACATTTCTTCCAGTACAAGTACAAGACAGGATACCGCAATCAGGTGGGCCACCACATCGGTGCTCGCTGTGTCCAGGACGACCCTCTGCTCATGCTGGCTCTGAACTCAGCCAAGATCGCCAGTGATGCTCTGTACAAGAAGGACTTCAACAAGTCCAAGACCAAGTTCAACCTGCCTGTGGACATGCTGACCCTGGAGCTGGCCAAGAAATGCCAGATTCAGGTCAATGACTTCAACTACAGAACTCACCTGCACAACTGGACCTGCTTGCCAGACTCCAACGATGTGGTCCAGGCCAGACATGCATATGACCTCCAGAGTGATGTGAGTTCAGCCTCCCATGCTTATTTGTTTCTCTGAGCCTTTAATTTCATGTTGATGCCACTGAGTGTGTCAGAAGTTGAATCTTCTGTCCCTGCGCTTCGTAGGCCGTCTACAAAGCTGACCTGAAGTGGCTCCAGGGCCTGGGCTGGGTTCCCATTGGCTCACTTGACGTGGAGAAAGCCAAGAAGGCTGCGGAAGCCTTGAGTGAAAGGAGCTACCGCCAGCACCCCAGCATCTTCCCCTTCAAAAGCACCACAGAGGCCATGAATATCGTTCTGGCAAAGAATAATGCTCACACCATGAACAAGGTTTGAATTAATCTGTTATTTGGTAAAATACATATTTATTTTTGTTTGAGTAAATAATGACTGTACGTTTAGATCTGTCTCTGGCGATGTCTCAAGTCAATACCATTTACTAACACTTAAGTTATTTGTGGATTCTTCCAGCGTCTTTACACAGAGGCATGGGACAAGGAAAAGACCAAGGTGCACATCCAGCCTGACACACCTGAGATCCTCCTGTCTCAGCAGAATGCTATCAACGTGAGCAGGGTAAGTATTCTTCTTACTGCACATGATAAGGGGATGGTCCCTGCTGCATCTGGTATGTTGTACTGGGAACCTGAAGCTTTCCAGAATTAAGTGCCATGATTAGACCTCTGTTTGTTCAAAATGTTAACAGAAGTATTTATATTTGTCACTTTTCAGAAACTCTACAGACAAGGTTTTGAGGCAACCATCAACAAAGGCTATTTCCTCCCTCCGGATGCAGTCTCCGTCAAGGCTGCCAAGGCCTCCAGGGACATCATCAGTGACGTGAGTGACTCATACTTAACTGAATACTTTTATATGACCGGCACATTTCTATAAGATATCACATGAGACATGTCCTAGCTCTAACAGTGATTTCTTTCTGCTGATATTATCAGTACAAGTACAAGACAGGATACCGCAGTCAGGTGGGCCACCACATCGGTGCTCGCTGTGTCCAGGACGACCCTCTGATCATGCTGGCTCTGAACTCAGCCAAGATCGCCAGTGATGCTCTGTACAAGAAGGACTTCAACAAGTCCAAGACCAAGTTCAATCTGCCTGTGGACATGCTGAGTCTTGAGCTGGCCAAGAAATGCCAGATTCAGGTCAACCACGCCAACTATATCACCCGCCTGCACCAGTGGACATGCCTGCCAGACTCCAACGATGTGGTCCAGGCCAGGAAAGCCTACGACCTCCAGAGTGATGTGAGTCCTTCTGTGACAGATTCAACATACCTTAACACATCACGCCATGTGGACTTTGCTCACGTGTTTTACATGTTGTCTCAACAGGCCGTGTACAAAGCTGATATGGATGAGGTCATCGGCGTAGGATGGGTCCCCATTGGTTCAATCGATGTGTTGAAGGCCAAGAATGCTGCAAGAATTCTTAGTGACCATCTCTACAGGCTGAAACCAGACACACAGAAATTCACAACTGACATGTCCTCCATGCCCATGGTCCTGGCCAAGGCCAACGCTGAAGTCATGAACAAGGTAATAAAAGATATCACATCTCTTTTTTGATCAGTCCTTTCCTGTGGATGGTTTAATGAAGCAACATAAGCATTATAGCGAAGGATTTAACTTAAGGTATCATGTTTCCTCAGTTAAAGACAACAAATATCTCAAACTGATTCCTGAAGACATTTTACAGTACGGCTTAAATGTGCTATGACTATTTCACAGTTGCCTCGCTAACGGAACACCAACCACTATTTTAGTAGTGTTTAAATAGAAATTGTCGTCCTGTAGCACCAAAAACGGCTCATAGTGCTATAAGTGCTGTATCGTAGGCAACTGGGCTTGCTTGAGTTTCTTGAAGACGCTTTGCCTCTCTTTCAAGAGTCTTCTTCGGCTCTAAAGGTCTGGTGCAGAGTCGCAGTATAAATGGTGTCGTATCACCTCAGACTTACAATGCAGTCTTGGATCCCTCCCTAGACACCCATTCTCACCTGGACCCATCTAACCGTAACGACACACAAGATGGCTGGGTGGGTCAGCGATTCACATGTGACCTTAACGACTCTGTCAGGGTTCATACCCACACAGAGTTTAAAATCTTGTGACTCCGCACCAGTCCTTTGGAGCTGAAGAAGCTTCTTGGATGAGAGGTGAAACATCTTCAACAAACTCAGAAAGTACAGTTGCTTACGATACAGCACTGATGATTACCATGACCTGGATGACTGAGAATCTTCACTGACAGGCTCATAGTGTCCAAAAACCAAAGAAAAGACGATCTTATCGGACGTAGGAGTGAAAGCTAGCACTACTTAATGAATACACAAGGATGAATCTGAGAACAGCAGATTTTTCTGTTTGCAAACGGACCCTCATGTCCTGCAGGGTCTTGCATGTGCACATGAACACAGTCTATGACTCCAAACAGTCGGGGAATCCAGCGATGAAGAAAACCTGTTTGGAGTGCACATCTTGCTCTTTGGTATGAATCTTCAAGATGCTGCTCAGAAGATGACTGAGAGACTTTAGGACAACCTGTCATCTCGTGGACTCATGCACTCCGAAAAACATCATCTATAACACACAAGGAGGACCCAGTGGCAGAGTGAAGTGCAGGGAAGCAGTGAGCGCGCAGCTGTGCTGTATCAGGTGCTCCGAATCCTGCCCCAGTTTGTTGGACAACAAATAGACTAACTGCTGAATTAATCATGGTTCATACAAGATGTTTGAGGATGTACTGGGATTTGGCACTCAGAAATATAAGTACTGGAATACCTTGAAAATCTGAGCTTTTAACTGATCCTTGAAAAAGCACTTGAATAAAACTGAGACGAGAACAGAACGATAAACTATTATAGAACAACATATTAGAGAACTACGAAGCTAAGAACGGCCGTGCTCACATTATATTTTAATGTCTAATGAGTTCAGAAAGCCAACAGGTTTAGGCTGACCAAACGTTCTCTTTTGCCCGGACATGTCCACTTTTCACGTCCCGTCCGGGGCGTCTGGGGGTCTTTTATAAACTGATGATAATGTCCGGTTTTCCGTGTGTTTGTGTGTGTGTGAGTGCGGCACGGGCCACATATTTCTGTCCTAACCCGAACCGAGCCCGACATTATTTAATGACCAAAGCACTGAGTTTGTGTCACACAGTGGTTACAGTTACAGGGTATTTAACAGAACAGGCGTGCGCTGTGGGTGCTCAGCCCGTGTTTGAGACGGGAGCGGGAGGCAGGAGGTCCGACACTTCCAGCGAGAGGAGAGGGAGAAATAAAACAAAATAAGATAAAATAGGAAAAACCTGTCTCCCTGGAGAGGTAGAAACAAACAGCCAATGTTTGTCTGTGTGTTATGTTCAGGTGTTGTCATGTAAATAACAGTGCCCAAGCAATAAAGAGGACAGACAATAGGATTTTATTTATTTTTACACTACATTTTCACTGAAAGCTGACTGAATCCAACCCGAGCCCGAATACAATTTATAGTTACATTTTTGACCAAACCCGGCCGACCTGTCGGGTACCATCGGGTTCAGATCGCCACACTCTAGTGTGTGTACGGGTCCCCTTTTGGGGCCTATCTGAATTTCTGTCTTTGAGAGATATTATTTTGTAATATAACTGAATTTTCTATCCATACATATAAACTTTAAATATATTAAAATGATAAGGCATCTTTGAGTAAACTGCGAGTATCATTTAAGTAGGCTATGTCGTGGCCGGCCGAGTGTCCTCTTTTTTGGAAATCAAAATATGGTCACCCTAAACAGGTTAGTAAACACCAGTAAATAGTCTGGGCCAGGATGTTTCACCAGCCTGAGAAACACTCACACCGCTCCAGGTTTAATCACAACTCTGTGAGAAGACGTGAGTTTATACCTCCTGACTGATACTGCAGATTACGACAGAACTTATTGTTCTTCTTTACAGTGAGATCATCTCAGTGAGTTGTTGTTTGTTAGGACATGTGAGTTCAGACTCAACAGATGGTGCAGTAATCGATGCACTGTGTTCTGCACTCTGCATATTCTCCTGCTTTTTATCCTTTGCCCGTCACATCGAACAATGAAAACAGTTTCATCCTTGAAAGTGAAAATGAGCACCTAAAAAGTACTTAAAGGTCCTTGAATTGACTTCCATCTGTACGAACCCTGAGATCATCCTGCAGTAACTTCTGGTCAGTTAGTTATGGTTCCTGTCCTGAAACACTCTCTGTAGAACACGTTTGCTCTCCTTTTTTAAAGATTATTTTTTGCCTTTAATGGGCAGTGACGGGGTGAAATGGGGAGAGAGAGAAAGAGAGAGATAGAGAGACAGATAGAGAGAGAGAGAGAGAGAGAGAGAGAGAGGGAGAGAGAGAGAGAGGGGGGGGATGACATGCAGAAAGGGTCACAAGCCAGAGTCGAATCTGCGACCGCTGCAGCGGTGATGAATCGCCTTTGTATATGGGGCGCCGGCACTATCCACTAGGTTACCAACGCCCCACCTTTGCTGTCCTTGATGAAAATATACTCAGCCATGGTGCGCTGTGTTGAGGTGAAGCAGCTGTTAATGGTTTTATCTGTACATAGTTGCTAAGGACGACAGTGCAGTGCCTTACCGGATTCACAGAATGACTTAAGATAAA
The DNA here is from genome assembly GCF_011397635.1 of Epinephelus fuscoguttatus. NCBI lineage: Eukaryota > Metazoa > Chordata > Actinopteri > Perciformes > Serranidae > Epinephelus > Epinephelus fuscoguttatus. Next base: position 43,175,564 of record NC_064764.1, read on the forward strand.
AACACAACAGAAAAATGAAAAGTCTTTGAGGAAATATCCTGAGCGCAAGTCGTCATGTGACTTTGTGCAACTTTTCTAAGGGAACCTTAAGGTAAGGAGAATCTTATGGTAAGACGCTTCATGCAGCACTTACAGTTTGTGTTTTTGTCTTTTCCTGTGTGACTCCACAGAAAAACTACATCTCTGCCTGGGAGGCCGACAAGCTGAAGATCCATGTGCCCCCTGACATACCTGAGGTTTTGCTTTCTAGAGCCAATGCTTACAACATCAGCAGGGTACGTTTGGTCTTTTTCTGTTAGAACTAGAGATCTCCATCTGTGTCAGTAAACGTCAGTGTTCAACTAGTTTCATTTCTCCTTCAGAAAAACTACAGGGAAGGTGTTGAGGAGATCTTCAGGAAGGGCTACGACATGAAGGCTGACGCCATCTCTGTTGTTGCTGCCAAACGTTCAAGAGATATCATCAGTGATGTACGTAACACATAAACGGATGCTTCCTCTCTGATATTTTATCTGTACAGTATTATGGTAATCATCACCACACTCTTTCTCTCTGCATAGTACAAGTACAAGACAGGGTACCGTAAGCAGGTGGGCCACCACATCGGAGCCCTCAGTGTCAATGACGACCCTCTGATTGTGCTGGCTATGAACTCAGCAAAGATCGCCAGTGATGCTCTGTACAAGAAGGACTTCAACAAGTCCAAGACCAAGTTCAACCTGCCTGTGGACATGCTGAATCTGGAACTGGCCAAAAAATGTCAGATCCAAGTTAACGACTTCAACTACAGGACTCATCTGCACAACTGGACCTGCCTGCCAGACTCCAACGATGTGGTCCAGGCCAGAAAGGCGTACGACCTACAGAGTGACGTGAGTCCTGACACATTCTCAGACTGCAGCGTGCTGTCTGTCAGCAGCTTCTTAAATGTCTCAGAGCCTTTTCACACCTTAAAATTCAAACCAAGGCTCATGTTTTTTTGACATTGTGTAGATGTGATCTGGTTAGTTTTGGCTTTACATTTCAGTCATGCACACCAAAGAACAATATATGACATACCTTTGACCTGTCGTCACCTACTTCAGCTGTGTCTCACTATACTTGACACTGACTGGTCTGTAGGTGGTCTCTCCTCTTTATAAAGTCGTCTCCCTCTCTCTGTGTTACTGTGGCTCATCTTGTTATGTGAGCATTTCCAACCAATCCATAACTTTACTGTTCACTTCTCTTCTGCTCTGATCGCCATCATGTTTCTGCTCTAGTGCAGCCACTGTCACTCACACACACTCACTGCACACTGAGGCGCTACACAACTTTCACTGCCTCCCAGAAGTTATTATAATTAGTCCAGAAGTCAGAATCATCCAAAAAAATGTTCTTACGCCCAAATTGGACCGGGCCATTGTTAATTGTTCATTTCTTTTTGTCAGACCAAGGGTCAGCACTTTAGTCCAGACCATCTCTGCGGGAAATTTCACAGCTGCAATTCTGGTTTGGATCAAACTGAAAAATCCAAAAGTCCCGACCAAACAAGGCAATTGTAAAAGAACCCTTAAATTTAAATTAGTAAACTCTATTTTTAATTTTGAGGCGTGTTTACATTGCTGATGTTACAGATATTAAACCCACCACTGAACTGAATCCCCTCAGGGTGGGAATCACCAGAGCCTCTACTATACGATATTATCACGATACTACGTCACAATACAATATTATTGTGATATTAGATATGTTGCGATAAAATAAATTGCAATGTATTACCTTTTTTAACTGTAAATTATGTCCCTAAAGAAAAACTTTGTCAACATCTGTTTTATCTAATAAGATAAAGTTTTTAGTCTGTTCATCTCACAGCAACTGATCATATTATTCTAATAGGCAACCTAAAGTTTCATTTGTAATTGTAATGTTAACAATTTATATAATAAAAATTCGATACTTGGCACACAAAAATATCACAATACGATTGTGTATCGATATTTCCCCCCTCATCCTGTCTTCACTTAGCTTTTGGCAAAATGTAGATTAACCTAACTTGTCTAATGATTATATTCCTTAAACCTACCTGTGTGTGGTACTTCTTAACTTTATTCTTAAGTTTGATCAAAATGATCTGATTGAAAAGGTCTTAAAAAGCATCAAGTTTAATCATCTGATATCTGTCGACACCCTGTGAGAGGATATTTCTTTCTTTTGATGTGACTCCTGTTTGTCGTTGCCCTCTGTGACCTGCAGGCTGTTTACAAGGCCGACATGGAGTGGATCAAGGGAATGGGCTGGGTGCCAATCGGTTCACTTGATGTGGAGAAAGCCAAGAAAGCTGGAGAGATCCTGAGTGACATTAAATATCGTCAACATCCCAGCATCTTCAAATTCACTGCCCAGACAATAGACATGCCATACGCCTTGGCTCAGGCCAATGCCGCCAACATGGACAAGGTACAAACATCAGACATTTAATGTTATTTCACTTATTTCAGTTTTGTGTACTGGAAGTATTGCACCAAATGTTTCATGATGTTTGACACCAGAGAGGAAGACTTGTTTTAGACAAAGCTCTGTTGGCTTTGTGATAATAATAATAATCCTCTCTGACTCAGATAAAGTCACTTCTGACTGAACCGTGTTGATGTGCTGTTTACAGAAAGCATACACTGCTGCCTGGGACAAGGACAAGCTCAACATTCACATCATGCCCGACACCCCAGAGATCCTCCTGGCCCAGCAGAATAAACTCAACACCAGTCTGGTAAGGCAGACCCTCTTCATGTAGATGTGTAACCAGTTAGTACATCACAGGTTATGATGTCAGTGACTGTTGGTGGTGCTACAGTTTGAAGAACCAACGATTGTGAAGGAGACTGTAGCTCCATGGGTGTCATGGTGTATGGCACACAGTGAACATATCAGACACCCTGACAGCCTGATTCTTGTTTCCCTAGAAATATTACCATGAGGGTTACTGGGACACCATCCACAAAGGCTACTTCCTTCCCAAAGATGCTATCTCTGTGTTAGCAGCCAAGGCCTCCCGCGACATCGTCAGCGACGTAAGTCTCATTTGTGTGTTCGCTTCACAAGCTGAATTCTTCTGCAGCATTTTGTCACTGCTGCCATGACACGTTAATATGAAACTAATCACTGTATTTCTCTCCCAGTACAAATACAAGGCTGGTTTCCGTAAGCAGTGTGGCCATCACATCGGCGCCCTCAGCGTTAACGATGACCCACTGATCATGTTGGCTGCTAACGCAGCCAGGATCTCCAGTGACAACATCTATAAGAAGGACTTCCACAAGACCAAGACCAAGTACAACCTGCCTGTCGACATGCTGACGATCGAACTGGCCAAGAAATGCCAGCAGCAAGTCAATGACTTCAACTACAGGACTCACCTGCACCAGTGGACCTGCCTGCCAGACTCCAGTGACGTGGTTCAGGCCAGGAAAGTTTACGACCTACAGAGTGATGTGAGTAGAGCCTGTACAGTTTGTTGTTAGCTCTTATCTTACTCTCATGCTGTCACACCGAAAAGTATCGTCATCGTAATGGAAATAACCTTAAAGGGATATTTAGGATCCGTGCAAACACATTCTTAGTGTTGTTGGAGTTTGTCTGTTTGTTAGTTTCACAGATATTCAGACCCAGCATTTTAAATCCAGATCTGCCTCAAAAGAAAAATGTAATAAAAATCCCTTCATCCATTTTCAGAGACATCGTGCCGTCAGAACAGAAACCTGACGATTAAAACTGATGTTTGTGTTTCAGGCCGTGTACAAAGCTGATCTGGAGTGGCTGAGAGGATGCGGCTGGTCACCACAGGACTCTGTGGACGTCCTCAAAGTTAGACATGCCCAGACTATTATCAATGACAGGCTGTACCGCCAGCCTCCCAGCACCGTCAAGTTCACCAGCGTGGTCGACCTCCCCGTGATCGTCCTGTCCAAGCAGAATGCTGACAACATCAGTGAAGTGAGTACAAACACATTTTAACAATTTACAAACACCTGTTTGAACCAGGGCGTCAAAATAAAGACATTAATGTTGTTTTTCTGCCCGACAGAGGAAATATAGGGAAGTCTGGGATAAAGACAAGCTCAGCATTCACCTGCCACCTGACACCCCGACCTTTGAACTATCCAAGGCCAATGCCATTAACATCAGCAATGTAAGTCTGGATTATTACACACATCAGTTCTGCCTCTGATGAATGTGTAATTGGCTCAGTGAATGATTTCTGTGACACTACAGTACGTCTTCACAGTGTTTTTGATCATATGTTCTTGCCCTCTGCAGAAACTGTACACTAAGGCGTGGGATGAGCAGAAGGCCCGAGGCTACAACATTAAGGCAGATGCTATTTCCGTGGTGAAGGCTAAAGCTTCCAGAGATATCAGCAGCAACGTAAGAATACGACCTGGAAAAGGTTTAAATAGAGTAGATTCTTAAATGAGATCCTTTCTGGCTCGTCGTCATTCAGTCCTTCGTCTTTTCTCTTTTAGTACAAGTACCTGGCGAGTTACCGAAAGCAGGTGGGCCACCACATTGGTGCTCGCTGTGTCCAGGACGACCCTCTGATCATGCTGGCTATGAACTCAGCAAAGATCGCCAGTGATGCTCTGTACAAGAAGGACTTCAACAAGTCCAAGACCAAGTTCAACCTGCCTGTGGACATGCTGAATCTGGAACTGGCCAAGAAATGTCAGATCCAAGTCAACGACTTCAACTACAGGACTCATCTGCATCAGTGGACGTGTCTGCCAGACTCCAACGATGTGGTCCAGGCCAGGAAGGCGTACGACCTGCAGAGTGATGTAGGTTCATGGTAGTGTTGGTGGACAGTATTCATAGACATATACTTTTTGGATCTTTTGATCATGTGTATGCTACTCTGATATCATTGTTCTCTCCTGATACCTGATCTCACATAACATCCGATACCACCACATTAAAACAAAAGTCAAGGCTCAGGTTAAACCCTCTGTTAACATACTTACCTGCTTATACCTGATCCAGCATTATGGCCAGTGACGGAGAAGTTGGTATTGGAACAGCTCTAATGTAATCTGTGTACTCCTTCATGTCGTGGAAACTCATGAAGACGTCTCCCTGTTGTGTTTCCTCAGGCTGTGTACAAAGCAGATCTGGAATGGTTACGTGGATGTGGATGGATGCCACATGAGTGTGTGGATGTCATGAAGGTGAAGCACGCCCAGAAGATCCTGGCTGATGTAAGTTCCACCACAGATATTCATGCACGCTTGTTTTTACATCATCTGTAGAATTCATTTGAACCAGACAAAGTGCACGTGCAGTAAGTGTACCTATCTGTCGTGGTGTTTTACAGAGAGGTTACCGTGTGAAGTTGGATGATCAGAAGTTTGTGGTTCCAACTGACAGAGTCGACCTGGTCTGTGCCAAGAACGCTGCTGATGTCCTGAACGAGGTGAGGAAGACTCTCTGCTCTTCACATGCTGTCTGGATGTGTTTAGAGCGTAGAACATATACAAACAGGTCCGAAGCCTCTGTGACGTCATCCAGTGGTTTTAAGCCTTGAGTTTGGCATTTTGGCCGTCGCCTTCTTGGATTTTTGGAGCCAGAAGTGACCTCATTTTGTAGAGACGGTGTAGCTAACCCTGCTGCTGTGATGCAGTAATGCTTATGCAGATTTCCACCAGAAAAACAAAATGTGTTTATCTGAAAATCTGAACGTCCGACTCCTCAGAGCAGTGACACCCAACTTTCAGCCCACAGGGCAGATCGGCTGCAGGGTGGCCAGCTGAGCATTTTCTTATTCCCAGTGAAAATTAATTAATTCACACTGGGAATGTTTTTGTAATTGAAGTGCCAGAGTGCATAAAACTGCATCCAAAAAGAGCTGGTTTATTAAAAGAATGATCCCACAGATTCTCGACAAAGGTCTGGGCTGAGCCTCCAATGTCCTGATGTCGTAGAACCTGTCCTGAGCTCTGTTAGTGGATTTATCTCTTGGCAAAGATAAGTGACGACAGCCAACATCTGAAAATTGAACACAGGCAATTTATTTATTATATATACTGATAAATATGATCAATGTTTGTTCATTAACTGGCCCCTGGCCTCCTGTCGATTTGGACAAATGGCCCCCGGGCAAAGCAGCGCGAGTTTCCTGCCTTAGAGGGTCGTTTAGTACAACTGAACACTGAATGAGACTTCTTTAGGTGACCGAGTGGTTAAAATGAACTTTCATTGACTGAAAACAAGCTGAAATAATGAGACCTACAGCTACGCCTTCACTTTGTGAATCTTAGGTTACGCCATGGTTACGTTACCTAACCAGCGCTGTCAACAGGGGGCGTTCACCTGTCACTCAAAGCAGCCATGGCTTTAAATATGCAGAACTTGAAGCCTTAATAAAATGTTGAGTTATATTAAAAGTCAGCCCTGCGAGTTCGACTCCGGCTTGCAACCCTTTGCTGCATGTCATCCCCCCACTCTCTCTCTCTCCCCCATTTCTCACACTGTCCTGACCATTAAAGGCAAAACGCCCAAAAAATAATCTTTAAGAGTTCATGTCTTCTGTTAAACCACCTGTAGTAAACTGACAATGACAGGTTTCAGTTTTTGGTAACTCAATCTTCTCTCTGTCTCTCTGTTCAGGCCAAGTACCGTGAGGCCTGGCACCAGGACAAGACCAAGTACTCACTGGTGGACACTCCAGTTCTCGCCACAGCCAGAGAGGTGGCCAAGAACGTTCACCCGGTAAGATGGCTCAGTTCAACCGTACCTCGCCCTCTGTGTTATCCTCTCCTGTTATCATCAGCCTCATCAGCAGTGCGTCATCATAAACTTATGATAACGACTTCCATCTCTTGTAGCATCTGTACACCCAAGCCTGGGATAAGGTCAAAGCCACAGGCTACTACATGCCCGGAGATGCCGTGCCAATCAAGCAGTGCATCAGTACGACTAAAGTGCAGAGTAAGGTGAGTTGTGAGACAAAGTTACATCACAACAGGAGCATTTGTTAAAGCTGTTCTTCATTTATCTGAGAGCCTGGGAACATGGAGATCATGATGTGTGTCTGTCCCACAGCACAAGTACCTGGAGGGCTACCGTAAGCAGGTCGGCCACCACATTGGCGCCCTCAGTGTCAATGACGACCCTCTGATCATGCTGGCTCTGAACTCAGCAAAGATCGCCAGTGATGCTCTGTACAAGAAGGACTTCAACAAGTCCAAGACCAAGTTCAACCTGCCTGTGGACATGCTGGCCTTTGAACTGGCCAAGAAATGCCAGAGACAAGTCAACGATGACCTCTACAGAACCGGACGCCTGCACCAGTGGACATGTCTGCCAGACCAGAACGATGTCATCCAGGCCCGCAAAGCCTACGACCTTCAGAGCGATGTGAGTACCAATCACTCCGACCTATGGGCCATTATCATCATAGTGACACAATAAATTGACTTCTGTCCTAATATGTGTGTTGCTTTCTGTCTCCAGCACGTGTACAAGGCTGATCTGGAGTGGCTGCGTGGCTGCGGCTGGATGGCGGCTGACTCTGTGGACCACGTCAAGGTCAAGAAGGCCCAGGAGATTCTCAACGAGGTACGTTTACTGTGTTTCATTCAGTCTTTCATCCAGCTGTCAGTGTCAGTTTGTGGCGTCTCACCTCAGTGCTGTGATTTACCTGCAGAGACTCTACAAGAAGAACGCCCAGGAGTGCTTCGGAAAGTTCACTCTGATCGTGGACCGCCCTGAGATCCTGCTGGCGAAGATGAATGCAGCTAACCTCAGTGACGTAAGTACAAAACTGACACGTTCTACATTTAGAGAATCAAAGCAATAAACGCTGATCAGATCTGAGTTGTGTTGATTCTTCGTCCTACAGCTGAAGTACAAAGAGACCTTCAACGCAGAGAAAGGTGTGTACATTGGTTCAGAGGACACGCCTCAGCTGGCCCACAGCAGGGAGGTGTCCAAGATCATCAGTGAGGTAATGTCATATCTATTATTACATTCATTTATGATTACTATAGACAGTACATCACATGTTGTCTCTAACTCTGTGTGTGTGATTTCAGAAACTCTACAAACAACACTGGGACGAGTCCAAAGCGACGGGCTACAAGCTGGACCATGAATACATCCCACTCGTCAGTGGCAAGAAGGGCAGGGAGATCGCCAGTGATGTGAGCGTCTGATCAGCACATGGAGTCAGGTCTTCCTCCTACAGAGTGTAAATAACAACTGAGACTCTTCTTGTTGTGGATCCTCCCAGGTCAAATACAAGGATACCCATGAGAAGGCCAAGGGTCACTACATGGCTGGAACCCTGATCGACTTCCCTGAGGTGGTGCGCTGTGGACAGCAGGAGAAGAACAAAGGACTGGTACGATGTCCACAACAGTTTGTCCATTTATTCCTCACATGTCAAGGCACCTTCATACATTCACACCTCCATACATTCACACCTTCACAAGCCCAGGTTCATTCATGTCAGTAAAAACAGTGTCAGTAACTCTCCTTGGTCTCCACAGAGGGTCTACCACAAGGACTACCACCTCAGCAAGACCAAGACCCACCTCCCACCTGACATCATCGCTAACACGGTCGCTAAGCGCTGCCAGGACATGCTGAGTGATGTCATCTACCGCACCTACCTGCACCAGTGGACCTGCCACCCCGACCAGGAGGACGCCATCCGTGCCCGCAAGACCAACGAGATCCTCAGTGACGTAGGTTCTTCTTCAGGACACACCTGCTGCAGCTGCAGACGTCTGGACACATGAACTGTTTTTAGATGTTACGTTAGATATACAGGCAGCGCAGCGCTGAGCTATTCATTTCATTTGATCCTCAGTGAAGTAGGTTCTTCTTCACGGCTCACCTGCTGCAGCTGCAGACTCTCAGACACAGTGAAATGTTAAGTCAGATTTACAGCTCCCCTACATGCTGCTCAGTCGTCACAGCTCACGGCTCTTCTGCCGACAGTGTGAGGTTTCTTCCTCTCCTCTTGTGCCCTGTTCATATTTATAGAATATATATTATTAATTTGATTTATGCCATTCTTTTTACATTTTTTCAATTTGTTTGTCAGCTAAATTATAGTTAGAGTTAAAAAATCCACAGTTTTAAAAGACAAGATTTTTTAAGTTCTATAAATAAATGTTTTCAAAGTTAACGAAGGAGTGATGATAAATAATTGTGATTATGATTTTGCCATAAATGAGCAGCCCTCAGGCAGTGTAACCATCTTTATATGTATTTTATATTGTTAATTATTATTTGACAAAAGATCTTAAAAATCTGAGAGCTGGTATAACCTTGGAGATGTTCTCAATGTTCTCATGAAGTGAGAATTTTCTTTGTAATTACAGTTTTTATTTTACAGGCAGCTCATGTCACAGGACAAATGTCAGAGCTCAACCTGATATACAGTTTATGCTGTAATACAATTATCTTCTTCTCTTAAAACTCAGATGTTTGTTCCATGACTGAACATAAAATTCGTTTTTCAGACTTTGTTGTTTTATAATCCTGCACGAGCTCTCAGATCTTCTGCTGCTGGGCTTTTAATGAAACACAAGCAGTGTTTATTAACTCCAACATGACAAAGTACCTTAAAAAAAGATTTTTAAACAACAGCTAAAATCTATTTATTTAATTGATGATTTTCTTCTCACTGGTCCGTTTCTTCTTTACCTTCTATATTTTATCATCTGCTGTCAGTTTTTTTCTATTTGTTTGAATGTGTTTTTACTGTGAAGCACTTTAAGCTATTTCTCTCGTATAAAAAAGTGCCCTGTAAATAAGTTTATCATTATTTTAAATGTGTGTGTTTTGCTGTTGTCATGTAACAGGTGTTCTACAAGGACGACCTGAACTGGATGAAGGGGATGGGCTGCTACGCCTGGGACACACCTGAGATCATTCGTGCCAAGAAGTCGTACGATCTGCAGAGCGAAGTGAGTAACAGCAGAGAGGATCATGGGACATCAGTTAGAAACATTTTAATGCTTCAGTTTGTGACACTGAGATAACGTGTCTGTGTGATATCTTCACTCACAGCTCAAATACAGACAGGACGCCAAGAAGGAATTCAACAACTACTCCATTGTGACCGACACCCCGGCTTATGTGACGGCTGTGCTGGGCCACACCTGGGCCAGCGATGTGAGTCAGCTGCACTTTTACAAACACACATACACAGTGTTTGAGTTTAAACTATCCAAACTGAGTGCATTAATGAAACACCTGTCATTAACAGCTCAACTACAGGGAGGCTTATCACAAAGAGAAGCACATGTACACCACCGTCCTGGACACCCACGACTACGCCAGGTGCCACAACTTCAAGGAATTCTTCAGCAACGTGAGTTCAGGAAAAGTTATCTGCCTTTCAGTCGATTAAAGTCTGCAGACGGCACGTTCACATGAACATGACGATAATGTCTTGTTTCTGTCAACAGAAAAACTACACCTCCACCTGGGACAAAATCAAAGCCAACAGCTACACGATTCCACACGACTCCCACTCCCTGCAGCACGCCAAGCAGCAGAAGGTCATCCTCAGCAACGTGAGTTTAACTTCCTGCTCATCTCGCTCCATCTTATCCCTGTGTTTTCTTTATGTGTGACCTTTCACCTCTAAGAGACAAAGTGAATCCTGTCGACCCTGCAGGTGAAGTACAAGGAGGATTATGAGAAGTTCAAATCCCTCTACAGTCTGCCCAAGTCTCTGGAGGACGATCCCTCCACTGCTCGCTGCGTCAAAGCTGGAAAGCTGGTCCTGGATGTGAGTTCAGATTGTTTCACCCTTTCATCTCCCATCAGTCTGCAGGTTATGTGCACACAACACATGTTACACACACCTGTCGTCTGTCTTTAACAGCGTCTGTACCACGAGAACTACGAGAAGACCAAGGCCAAGAACCACATCCCACCAGACATGCTGGAGATCGTGGCCGGACGCAACACCCAGAACACCGTCAGCATGATCAACTACCGCAAGTACCTGCACCAGTGGATCTGCCTCCCTGACATGCAGGTGTACGTCCAGGCACGCAAGGTCAACGAGCAGCTCAGTGACGTGAGTACCCGCCCTCAGCTTCACGTTCTCTGCTTGTGATTGTTATTAAAACTATACTGTCTTTTTAACGTGCTTTTTTATTAAAGCATCTGATACAGTTCAAGATAACAACATTATGTCTTCAGCCAGTTACCAGCTGTCTTCATATTTTAGTTCTATAGATACATTGAACATTTGAGGAACAGGAATAAGTTTGTGTTTAACAAATGAGACAAAAGAAGATGAAATTCAAAAAGAGTAGAAACCTTCAATTGATGTGTGTTTTCTAGTTCTAGCTCGAAAAATCCAAAAAGGGTGAGATTTCAATCAACTGGAAAACAGTGTTACTTTTGACAGCAGTGTTAGATTTAGTCTTAGACCAAAGTGTTTTTTTTAGTTTCAGTCACATTTTACTCATTTTTTTATCTTTAGACTAATCCAGTGAGGCTATTTCCTGTTTCAGAAATAAGAATTAAGGTGACAGGTTGTATAAATATTCATCAGCTGTGAAGTCTGGCGGCCGGTGGCTGCTCACTCCGCTGCCGTTCAGCGGCTGGTGAAACATCCTGGTGCAGACTATTTACTGGAGTTTACCAGCCTGTCGCTCATGCTGCATTTGAAGATAATTACAAGCTTTCAGTGTCCGACAGACCACTGCTAACATTTTCATAAAGTCTCGTCAACGAAAATCAAACATAAATTTTGTCTTAGTTTTTATTATCAGGATTTATTTTTAGCTCGTCATCGTCTTGTTTTCCTCATGAAAACAAAAGGTCGTTGATAAAATGTGTTTGTCATAGTTTTCATCAGTGAAATGAACACTGCTGAAAAACAAGCACATCTGCCAAAGTCACTGAACCTGTGTGTTGTGTTCTCTTCTCAGATCTTCTACAAGGACGACCTGAACTACCTGAGGGGTATCGGCTGCTTCGCCTGGGACACACCTGAGATCCTCCGTGTCAAACATGCTGGTGACCTTCAGAGTGAGGTCAGTGTTCCCAGAATATATTCATTCCTGTGCTGCTCCTCTGTTTCACATCCTCGTCAGCTATTGGGTTTAAATCTTCCAGTTAATCTGGTGTTTAATGTGAGGTGATGCTGATCGCTGTGTCTCTGTTTCTTTATTCCAGAACAAGTACAGAGCCAAAGGTATCGAGGCTTTCAAGGAGTACTCAGTGGTGACGGACACTCCGGTTTACGAGACGGCCAAGCTGAACTCTCAGAACCTGAGCGATGTAAATCATGTTCCCAACAGTGTTCACTTATTGTCTTTATTTTATGACGTTACAAAAACGAATGATCTCATCTTTTCCTTCTCTTCTTCCAGCTGCACTACCGCTACGATTACAACGTCAACATCAAGGGCACCAACACTGCTCCTCCTGTTACTGTGGACACAGAGCGGGCACGCCTGGCGAACTACATCCAGAGTGATGTAAGATAATATCCCTAAATATTAACCGTACCTGTACAACATATCTACTGTAGGAAGTTTTGCTTATTTCTTTCTTAATGCTTGAGAAAAGGAGGCTTTTTTTTATGAGTCAGATTCTGGTCAAAGATTAAAGCCATGTTTCCTGTGGAGGGTTTGACACTGGTAGACCTGAGGGCTGATGCAGGTTTTCACGTCTGAGACAAAGTTATCAGCACCTCAGTTTTGTCGGAGTTTAGCTGAAGGAGCTCAAGTGACATCAGTTCCTTAACAGCAGCCAGGCAGTGATGGAGGGCAGCGATGACACACACATGTCAGAGTGTCATCAGCATAGCAGCGATCATAATTCATAATTCAGTTTTCTGCAGAATTTTGACCTCATTTTGTTCAGTCAGGGTGTTTTAGCTTTCACACGATCATAGACAACCTGGAAAAGTCATGGAATCTCACAGTCAATTTTTCCAGGCCTGGAAAAGTCACAAATTAGTAAAACATAATTGAAAGTTTGGGAAAAGTCCTGGAATTTTGTTGTGTGTAATGAACTTGTTCCAGTAATCTTCTGTGGATGACCTTCCACATAATCTAACGTAAAGGCAAATCTATTTTCTGTAGCTGTCGACATAATGGAGCTCAAACATGTGTCGTAGTGTGACATCGTGTCGTTGACCATCATGTATGTTTCTCTGTTTTCTCCGTGCAGTCTGTCTCTCCCTTCATGTCTGAATCTGACATGTTTGAAAATGTTGGGCAAGAAAAACAATGTTATTATGGAAAAGTTTTGAAATGTTGTTCATGAAGAACGTTCATGTTTGAACCGTGATGTTTGCGTGCATACACACTGTGTGTTCTTCAGTCTGAACTGATCCTGTCTCACTCTGTTGTCCTCTCTCAGAACTGGTACAAGGAGGCCAACAAGAACTTCATGCCGACTGGTTACTCCCTGCCCCACGACACCCCGCTCATCAAACAGGCCAAGCTGAACAGCGTCATCAACAGCAACGTGAGTACTGTCACTGTCTCCACTCATCCAGCTGAACCCTTCTTCACACAGCAATTCAAGCTTTTAGCCAGTGCGGGTTTGACGTTGCTGAATCATGTGGTTTTGCTTTTGTCCCGTCAGGTGAAGTACAAGGAGGCGTACGAGATGACGAAGGCGAAGGCCTACACTCTCCATCCAGAGGGCGTCAACTTTGTCAACTCAAGGAAGGCTCACAAGATCGTCAACGATGTACGATGACACACAGCTGCTATTGATATGAGACACATCAGTGACACTTTGCTGGGTAAAATAAATACATTGGTCTCTTTCCTTCCTCAGCGTCTGTACAGAGAGGACTACCACAAACACAAGGACAAGATCCACACAACCTACGACACCCCCGATATCAAACAAGTCAAGATGAACCAGTCCAACCTCAGCGACGTACGGCACCAGCCTCACACACTTTGTGTTGTTCATTGTTCTGTATTTGTTCATGTAGCTTGAGTTTAATACGCCACCTTTTTGTTCCCCTCTCGTCTCAGTTGTGCTACAAAGAGAAATACTACAACAGCAGAGGTCAGCTGATCTCTATGCCCATCACCCCCGAGCTGATGCACTGCGCCCACGTCAATGAGATCACCAGCGAGGTAACTCAGAGTCTGACAGAGAGATTACAACATTAACTTCATCACAAATGTTCACTCCAGTCATTGTGTGTTCTCAGCTGAAATACAAAGAGGACCTGACCTGGCTCAGAGGCCTCGGCTGCTTCCTGTACGACACCCCAGAGATGATCACCGTCCGCAACATCACCAAACAGAGAGTATGTGTTTCAGTCAGGACAGAATATACCTGCACATCATTATCAGTCATGTTCAGTCACTGTCAGCTTCCTGCAGTGACATCACAGTCACCTGTGTGACTTCCTGTCTCCTACAGCTGACCTACCCAGTGGAGGCAAAGAAGAACCTCGCCAACTTCTCCGTGGTCCTGGACACGCCTGAGTACAAACGTGTGACTGAGCTGAAGAGCCACATGAGCAACGTGAGTGATTTTCCCCGCACACACTTCATCACACTGTATGAATGGTCTCACAGTGACTGAGTTTGATTTGACTTTTCCTGCCTGTTTATTCTCAGCTGATCTACAAAGCCCAGAGTAAGGAGGAGATGGCCAAGGTCACCACCACTGTGGACTCAGTGGACATCACCAGAGCCAAATGGGCCCAGCAGCTGACCAACAAGGTGAGTTCAGACACTCTGTCACCCACTGACTGAATCTGATCATTATCTGTTTGTCTGCAGTACCTGTACACTGATCTGATAATCTAACCACTGTGTGAATGTGTGTGTGTGTGTGTGTGTGTGTGTGTGTGTGTGTGTGTGTGTGTGTGTGTGTCCACAGTACCTGTACACTGACCTGGCCACTAAGGAGAGATGCCATTTTACTCCAGAAAATGAAACTCCACACATGGACCATGCCAGGAAAATGAAGGTCATCTACAGTGATGTAAGTCCTCCCTTCATCATTTCCTCTTCATCTTGGTTTCCTTGCTGCTGTTGTAGCTTCATAACTTCTCACCACTGTAGAAGTTGAATAAGTATGTCCCAACAGTCTCACTAGAAATGCTGTCAGTTATCAGATGAATGTAAAAACTGTTTCCTGACATGTTGCATGAACTCTGTCCTGCCTCAGAACAAATACAAAGACCAGTATGAGAAGATGAAGCACAGATATACCGCCATCGCCGACACTCCACTCCTGATCCGGGCCAAGAAATCCTACCTGCAGTCCAGTGATGTGAGTACGCTCAACGTCTGACCTTCATCACAAACAGTCATCGTCATATCAGTGCCATGTTTATATGTGTAATTATTTGTAGTTTTCCCTCTGACTCTGCTGCTCAGCCTTCCCTTCAGCAGTTAACCTCTCAGAGGTCGACAGATTCTTTATAGACGTTTTGATTAATAATCACACATCACTGCAGACATGTGAGGTTCACCTTTGAATAATAATGATGATGACGTGTGTGTGTGTGTGTGTGTGTGTGTGTGTGTGTGTGTGTGTGTGTTTGATGAAACTCTGACACAGTTTGTTCTTCCTGTCTTCAGCTGCGTTACAAAGAGACCTTCGAGCTGTCTAAGGGACACTACCGCACAGTGAAGGACGCTCTGGACATCGTCTACCACCGCAGAGTCACTGATGACATCAGCGAGGTCAGCAGATCAGCTGATTGATTATTTGTTGTAAACATCTTTGCATGCTCATAATCAGACGTTAAGATCATTTTGACTTCCTGTTTGTTTCTCTGTGCATCAGGTTAAATACAGAGAGAAGTACATCACCTCTCTGGGGACGTGGAAGTCCATCCCCGACCGTCCTGAGTTCTTCTTCAGCAAGATTGTCAACGACAACGTCAGCAACGTGAGTACAGTTCATTCAGATGATGCACGCTGTGTGAGACAGGAGGGCGGATAGAGTCACTGACACACTGTGTGACATCTATGTTAAATCCCTCTGCAGGTGAAATACAAGGAGGACCTGGAGTGGCTGAGGGGTCTCGGCTGCTTCGTGTGGGACACACCTGACCTGGTGATGGCCGAGAGGAACAAGGCGCTGTACAGCGAGGTGAAGGATCTGTTGATGTCACACTTTGTCACCTGTAGTGTCATCTGATGATGTAGTGGTGCTGGCAGGATTATTTCAAGCTGTATGTGAGGGCCACCTGCTACACACTCACACACTGATGATACAGCCATCAGGAGCAGTCTGAGGTTCAGTATCTGCCCAAAGATACATCGACACGCAGACTAGAGGAGCCGGGGATCGAACCAACGATCTGATCAGTGGACATTGTGCACTTATTAGGAGAGCTTACATCCAACCCTGCGCGTACTGTCAAGAGACACCAACACATCATGACGACTTGTTGACTTCCTGTTCTTAGCCAGATTCATCTGTAGAAAACACTGTACTGTATGTGATGTTTAAGATTCAGATGATTTCCTATGTTGAAGGTTCTTTAATGGAGCTGTGTGTTTCTCTGCATGTTCCTGATCTCAGTTTGATCTCTTTGTGACAGAGAGTGTACAAATCCTCCTTTGAGAAGAACAGAGGCAACTTCAAGTACACCAGCGACACTCCGTTCTTCCAGGCTGCCAAATATGCTTCCTCCATCATCAACGATGTGAGTCCCTTCACCCTTTCACCCCACACAGTACCAAGAAACACTGTTATTATCATTAGACTGTGAAGTCGACACTTTAATCACATCTCTCTGTCTTTGGTGCGTCTCTGTTGGACTCTCAGCTCCGAGGTAACTGTAGTATTTATGACCTGATCTTTTTATTAAGTGTATAAAATGTCTCCTTCTCATCGACTTGTTTATTAACCGTCCTTTGTCTCCTGGAGAAGTTTCGTCACATGTGGCTGCGTGTTGTTTTCTGGACGTTTGTCTTTAACTTCCCTCTGACGTTCTGAGCAGAGATCCTACAGAGCTGCTTATGAGAAAACCAAGGATAAGTTCACCGTAACTACCGATGATCCTAGATACGTCCTGGCCAGGGAGAACAAGAAGATGAGCCAGGTAAACGCCCCGGCTGTGCTGAACGACCGGCCTGCTACGTCCGCTGCTACCTTCAGTCCGGCCCTCCAGACCTCTCACACTGGTGCATGAGGCCGTCGACAGACCTGCTGCTGGTCGTCGATACGTTTCTCTTCCTGTCTGTACCTCGTGCTGTCTCTTTCTTTTAGGGTCGCTGTAAACAGTGCCACTCACAGAACAGCTGCTGTCTTGAGTGAGCAGGACTCTCCTTCATCTGTGCCGTCAGCGAGACAGTTCAATCTGTCCTGGTTAAACCGGACTCATTAGATGGAAGCTGAGCAGCACTTCCTGTCAGTCTGAAGGCACAGATGAAGGACAAACAGCTCCTCTGTCACACTTGGATCTCCGGGGTCCTTCTCCAGTCCTCCCAGTGTCACTGCTGTTTATCATGTGTCCTCAACTATGGCATGCTGTGTGTGTGTGTGTGTGTGTGTGTGGACAGGTGAGGTATAAATCCAGAGCAAAGGATCTGCTAAGGATTGGTTGCAATGAGCTGCACCGTCCCGACATCCTCACAGCCCTTTTCCAGTCCTCTATGACCAGTAAGGTAAACCTCCCAGAGTGGTGACCGCTGGTCGCTCCGTCCACAAACCAGCAGAACAAACGTCTCACTTTGTTCATCTGTTCTGTTTGTGGACACGTCATTAAACCCACTCTAACTCCTGAAGGACTTTAACTGCCACACATTCATCCCTTCACTTTCATTCTCTAATCCATCCATTACCTGTTCACTTCTTCATCCTCATCTCATCCATCAGTGAACCTTTAACTCATCTAAAAATGCAGTGCAGCAGACGGATGGATCGACCTATTGTCTGCTCCAGTCTGTTGGCGGCAGGAATGTTTAACAAGCCAGTAAAGTTAGCAAGTGCCAGCATGGTTATCCACAGCTGCCTGGACAGTGCACGGTTGTGTCACTCTGTGGGCCTGCACATTTTAAACTACTTTAAAACAGTCATGGAAATGGAATAAAATACTGTGGAAACCTTACGGAAACATTTTGAAGATTCATTAGTTAATATGTGAGAAACACTGATAAATTGATGTCAGATTATGAGGCGATTAATTTATTAGTTGATGACTAATGAACAAATCTTTGCAGCTTTAATTACAACATTACAGCAGATATTTATCTGGATGTTAATCACCCACTGACTGTTTTCTACCAATAAGACATTTTTTATTATTTAACATTTACTGTCTCCTGAGTAAAGCTCGTCTTTATCAAAGCCGCTGTATATACATACACCAGCTTCAGATTCAGTGAGCGGTAGAATCAGCTGGTCACCGTGATGAGCTGCGTGGGCACTGCAGACTGTAACGGTGGTAACATGTGTCATCATCCTCATCTTCACCTGGAACATAACATGCATGCATGTTTTATAAAGCATGTTTTTAAAAACTTTGCATGGCTCCACTTCACTCATTCTGTGTGAAAGGTGACATCATCCATGTTAGTCTGTTGTCATACTGCCAGAGATCTGTCCAAGAAATACAGGAACAGGAAATGTGTTTCCTTTGACACCTGAGCTTTATTAGATAATAACAGAAAATGATTTAAAGTCAAATGACCGCCTGAATTGACATCACTGGATGCTGAAAGGTGACGTCTTGTCCGTCACTGTCTCCTCCTCCTACTGAAATGATCTTTTCTGGAGCAGTCCAATGACTCCTTTAAAGAATCAGTTTGTCCCTTTTCTTGGATAGTTTCTGTTTGTAGCTGCATGAATTCAAATCAAGACACACTGTCAGAATACACACTAATAAAAGCAGATTATTACAGTGTCAAACTGATTACGAGTGGCACTAACTTTCTCTTTGTTCACACGTCACCATCCTCCTTCAGTGGAGGTACAGGGAGCAGTATGAACGTGCCAAAGACAAGTTCACCTCCATTCTGGAGACTCCAGAGTACGAGGCCCACAGACGCAGCAAAAAGATCGGCGATGTGAGTTTCTGACTTTGTCCAGTGAGTCCCTCATGATTTGTGTTTGGTGTCTTTTGATTGGCTCCTGACTCTGATGGTTGTTCCTCAGATCATCTACAAGATGGAGTACAACAAGACCAAGGCGAAGGCATACACCCTGCCTTATGACACTCCTCACCAGCAGCACATGAAGAAGGTCAAAGACATCACCAGTAATGTAAGTCTCCCTCTCACACCAGCTGCACTTTGGTTTTTACATAAAGGAATAAGAAGCTGATGTTTGTGTTTTTTTCTGCATCTCACAGCTGAAGTACAAAGAGGTGTACGAGAAGTGTAAGGCCCAGATCAACATGGACCCTGAGGCTCACTCCATCCGTGCTGCCAAGGAGGCCTACAAGAACATCAGCAACGTGAGTGTCTTTCATGGAATCAGGAAATACAGGCGCGAGGGGAAGTGGGAGTTTTTTCTTTCTGCAAAGCAATCACATTTTTGAGTGGATTTAAAAATCAGCACAAACATCACAGCTGGTGAAAACTGCAAAGTTGTGCAGTGATTGAGCTCAGGCGTGGTCAGGCGTGGTCAGCAGGCTCTGTGTATGCTGTACATTGGGACATAGTCTCTTTGATAGTCCTGAAGTTAGGGATGCATATTTTCCCATCAGTTTGAACATGTTTTTAATTGGCTTTCAGTGGCTCCGTCCTCCTGAAATTTGGCCATTTTGATTTTTTAATTTTAATTTTTAACTTGTTTTTAATCCCCTTAGATTCCTCAGACCCCTCAGATTTATTTCACATTTGTGCTGCTCAATCTGAAGACTTTAACAAAGAAAAATTTTCTAAAATGTTTGAGATCCACGTCGTGTCAGTATTGAGTCACAGCTACAGCACCTCCTGCTAACACCAGGACGTCTGGCTGATGTGACAAAGATCATCTGTCTGCACATGATACATAGCAACATGACGTGCACACAGGAAGTGTTACAAAATTTGCACTGCGACATCTCCAGTGCCAAATTATCCACGTTGGAAATAACTTCTGGGGTGTCGGTGGCTTAGTGGTAGAGCAGGCGCCCCATGTACAAGGCTGTTGTTGCAGTGGCCCGGGTTCGAGTCCGGCCTGTGGCCCTCTGCTGCATGTCATTCCCTCTCTCTCCCCCTTTCACACTTACCTGTCCTGTCCATTAAAGGCAAAAAATGCCCCAAAAAAATCTTTAAAAAAAAAAGAAATAACTTCTAAGTCAAGCGCGCAGTGTCTGATGGCGTCCTGTCAGCCCCCCCGACCTACCCGTTCATTGCTGCCTGCAGCTTAAATTATTGATTAAAGTTGAACTCAAAATACCTGAAAATATTGATCTGATATTTGATTTTTTTGTTTTTTGTTTATAGCTTGACTACAAGAAGAAGTATGAAGCCACCAAGAACAAGTGGATCTGGACAGCAGACAGACCCGACTTTGTGAATGCTGCTAAGAACTCCCTGCAACAGAGTGATGTGAGTCGGTGCTGCTTCTTCTTCTTCAGGTTTTTAAATATATTTCTAGTTCTACAGTTTTGTCCTCACCGTGCACCCGTTGTTTCCTCCACAGGTTGAGTACAAGTATGACAAAGAGGTGATGAAGGGCTGTGTGATTCCCGTGGTTGATGACAAGCTGACCGTCCTGGCCATGAAAAATGCTGAAATGGCCAGCATTGTAAGTTTGTCCACGTCTGTCTGACCTTTTGTTTGATGATGTAATATTACCAGAGGGCAGTGAGCTTAGAAACCTTAAATTAAACTTCAGACCTGACTGTGTGACATGTTGTAAACTAATCCTGTATGTGCTGCTGCCGTCCAGGTGAAGTACAAAGACAAGTATGAGAAGGCAAAGGGCCACTACATCCCCGTCCAGGACACGCCTCAGATCCTCCACGCCAAGGCTGTGCGCACTCTGGCGTCAGAGGTGAGAGTCAGTCAGGAAAAGAATCAGAGGTATTAAACTATACAGCTGCTTTTATGACTTCACCTCTACACGTGTTTCTTCATTTTCATCCTCAGACCAAATACAAGGAGGCCAGTAAGAAGGAGATGCAGTCGGGCTCGTTCACCACTCTGCCCGAGACTCGTGACACGGCCCACAGCAGGAACGTCAACAAGCTCGTCAGCAAGGTACGACTGTCGATCTCAGCTCAGTCGCATGAACCCTGGACTGTGTCTGTGTTGTTCGCTCTGACATTTCTCTCTCTGTCTGCACAGACCGTGTACAAAGCCAAGTTTGAGAAGGAAAAGGGCAAGTCAATATATAACCACATGATTGTTCCACCTGATGTTCAGCACGCCATGGGAGTGGCCAAGACTCAGAGCAGCGTGAGTCATCTCCACCATTGTTACTAAAATGTGGTTATATTGATTTAACTGACAGCACACAGTCTCCATGTTGGGAAGGTTTCACCGCCTCTGATGTTTCTCTGTTGCTGTGTTTGTGCTACATCCTGTACTCTGTCTCCTCCTCTGCCCGACACCACAGGTGGCCTACAAGAAAGACGCCAAGGCCAACCTGCACTACACCACTGTGGTCGACCGTCCTGACATAAAGAAGGCCACCCAGGCCTCCAAACTCATCAGTGGGGTAAGCAGAAGAACAGAAAACCCATCAGCACAGTGCACAGTGTTCAATAATCAGCCTCCCTGTAAAGCCTCATTATAAGTTCAATTCAGAAGCTAAAAGGACTTTAACTTGGTTAAAGGAGGGTCAGTGAAATAACTGAGCTGCATTTAATTCCCCTCTGACACCAGCAAAAGAAAACACTGAAAGAAAACTCAAATACTATCATCCCCCTCCTCACATGACAATACAGGACAGATAGATTAAAAAGGTAACTGGAGGAGTCTTCGCTTTAATAATGATCCTCTTCCCCTCCTTGATGAAAGTGACCAGAACGAGGAAAGAAGTGTTTAATGTCCACACTTTCAAATGTAAAAATAGAAACCAGGAAAAATATATAAAAAGGACTCAAACTCAGCAGTGTGGGATCAGGAAGAGAAATAACCTGGACTTAACTTGTTTGTGTGCTCCGTCTGTGCGGTCCCTCACACACCCTGGTCACACTGCTGCCCCCTCACAACCAGAGATGAACACCAGTGAACACCAGTTCTAGAGTTTGTACCTGCTTCACTGATTCTTCTTGTCTCCGTCAGATCGGCTACCGTGACAAGGCCCGTGAGGAGGCCAGCCGTGGAGGCTCTCTGGTCCACCGCCCAGACATCACTCTGGCCACTGAGGTGTCCAAGCTGACCAGCCAGGTACACTGAACCAACCAACCAACCAATCACCTGTCTCATGACGCTCTGGGACAGTCGAGCTGCTTTGACACTGGTTCCCTGCAGTTACCGTCTCATAGAACATGTTTTATCATCATCATCATCATCATCATCATCAGTCAGTGGAAGCCATTTTACTCCCACAGAGATCTTGTGTGCTGGTCTCACTGTCAGACCAGCTCCCCTGAGTTAATGTTTGCAGACCAGTGTTGCTGTGTAGATGCTTAGCAGCAGTCCTTCAGGCCTAACAATGAAACCAGCAGCTCCTCATAGTGCTTCCTCTGCCACTCATGTCTCAGTCTGTCGCTGCGACTCCATCAAAGTTCATTTACATGTTTTAACTGCTAATGTCATTGTACATGTCCCCATCCTTAAACCTACACTGCTCCATTCTCCTCCTCCTCCTCCTCCTCCTCCTCCTCCTCCTCCTCTTCTCCTCCTCCTCCTCCTCCTCCGCCTCCTCCTCCTCCTCCTCTTCTCCTCCTCCTCTTCTCCTCCTCCTCCTCCTCTTCTCCTCCTCCTCCTCTTCTTCTCCTCCTCCTCCTCCTCCTCTTCTCCTCCTCCTCCTCTTCTTCTTCTCCTCCTCCTCCTCCTCCTCTTCTCCTCCTCCTCCTCTTCTTCTCCTCCTCCTCCTCCTCCTCCTCCTCCTCTGTCCTCTTCCATGATGTCCCAGTCTGTGTGTTCTCATCCCTCCATCTCACTGCGCTTTGTAGGTGGACGCCAAGCGCTCCCTCCACGGAGCAGCTTCCTATGATACGCCCCAGATGCGCCACATTAAGAAAATGAGTGCCGTGACTAGTGATGTAAGGAGGTTCACGCCCTGACACTGAAGCTGTCTGTCTTCTCTGTCCTTCTGTCCTCTTCTTGTCCATCTGTTGATTTGTGATTTCACTGCAGGGTACCTCTCTGTTGTAGCATTGTGTGCACCCTCTGCTCTGTAGTGTCCCTGACAGGCTGTGGCTCACTGCTGGGCATAGACAAGCCTTCCTGCATGCTCTCCTGCTGATACTCTGTGTTTCAACATTTTCTCCTGAGTCACTCAGACAGTGAACCTTTACCAGCTTGCACCCGACTTCCTCTGTAGACACATGTCTTATAGGCACTATGGAGCTTCTTCCTGTCGATGTGACACCAGAGGGCAGTGTAGACTTTCTAAAGATGTTACCACAGCAAACAAATTCACCATAAATGTTTATTTTTCAGAGATATTTTAAGGATATCACTTTGTCTCTCTTAAACTGAGTGATCCAAACCAGGCTGCCTCTGAAACACCACCATGGTCACACTTACCTGTCTCTTCCATATATACTTTCATATATATGAAGTTTATGTTCTGGTTATTTAAATGTTCACACTTGACACTAAGAGTCATCGTAGCTGCTCAGATCAGAGGATCAATTAGGATTTACATCAGATGCCTTCTAATGTCAAGTGTGAACTACAATCCAGTCACCAGAGGAAATGCCTGCACTGTATGTTTCTGCAAACCACATGTACCTTACATATGTAAGTTACTACCATGTATCCTCTACTGTATTATCAGTGCTGCGGATAACGTGTGGTTAGATTTAGTCACAAAAGACATTTGGTAATGGTTGGGAAAAGATCATGGTGGGTTTGAAACATTCTGTTTTCTGGCCACCATCCCGACTGGAGATGCAGCGACGTCATGGTTAAAAAGGTCTGGTCTCGTGGCACTAATCCATCTGGAGATGCAGCAATGTCTCAGTAAAAGAACAGCTGTTTTTCTGGGCACCATCCCGGCTGGAAATGCAGTGATGTCTTTGTAAAAGCAGCCACCCTTGTGGTGTGTCATCAGTGAAAACACAGGGACACTCATGTTTGGTGGATGGTAAATGCTGTAAATGCAGCTATGACCGGTTTTGTTGTTTGTTGGTTTGAACAGGTTGTTGGTCTGCAGCTTGGCAGACATCTCGCTGAGGTGACACGCCATCCACCATCTCTTCCACCTCCTGATGTGTTTGAGGCAGTTCAGATACTTTGTGACTTTAGAAACATTCATAAGCAACGTATGAAACAAACAGATGTATCAGTGGTTTGCAGAAACGCACAGTTTACATTTATTCTGGCGACCAGGGCGGTAACGTAGCTCAGCTGGATCCCAGCACATACTGAATACGTCTTGGTGCGAGGCACTCGGTCTGACCAGTGTTGTAGGGCGTCTCCACAGCTGACCTGTTTGGTTTGAAGCCTGATAGGACTGATTTATGACGTGTCTGGAGTCGTTTGTGATCAAACTCAGAGACCTGTGAGCAATAAAATACAAAGCCTGGAACCAAACTGCAGATGTGAACACACCCACAGACACACCGTCTCTGCCGGTTGATTTGACTGCTGAATGAAAAAGAGGAAACAAACCGATGCATGAGGAAATCACTTTATAGGATCCACAGTTGTTTTTGTTGTATAACAAGGGATGCAAACTGAATCTGAGATTTAATATCTGAGAAGCATTCACAGTATGACATTTAAACCAAACTGTCCCTGAGAGTCTCTCGTCCCTTTTTATACAACACAAGAAGCATTATGTCGTCTTTCACATGTTTCCAGTGGGATGGCGTCTGTGAATCTTCCACTGTTCATTTGTCACCAGTACTGCTGCTGCTAACTGTCATATGTGTCCTGCCCACACAGCTGAAGTACAAGGAGAAGTTTGATAAGGAGATGAAAGGAAAGAAGCCACAATATGACCTGAAGGACAGTAAGATTTACAAGACTCTGAAGGATGCCAGTGTGCTGGCTAGTGAGGTAGGTGAGAGCCGGCATCGTTTCCCTCTGACAGCACCTCATTCTGTCAGCTGCCTGTCAACACACACACACACACACACACACACACACACACACACGCACGCACACACATACACACACACACACACTAGGCTACGATAACAGCAGGTTCGATGGAGGTCGGCTCACCCTCAGTTTGGAGAAGCAGACAGGATGATCGTCACTGAAGCAGAGTGATGAACAGCTGTGGACAGGGCAGCAACAAAACAAATATTGGCCACTTGAAAAACAGTATCAGCCTAAGTGTACGCTATCATGCAAATATTTTCACCACTTCACCTTTCTGTCAGACAGGAAGTCATCAACAGCTTCAGTTCCACATCCAGTCTTTTGACAAATCCACCAGACTCCATTTACAAAAACAGTCATTTCACCTCATTGAAGACGGGAGCTGCTGGACCACGCTGCCTCCAGGGTTCACACTGACCCTTATTAAGTCTTAAAAGGCATTAAATATGCAAATCTAAAATCAGGCCTTGGTATTAAAATGTCTTAAAGTCCTTAAAGTGCTCAGACATGGGAAGTTGCTTTTTGAAAACTCAAAAATAATTGGTAACTTCTAAAACAAAGAAAAATAATTTACTGAATGTCTTTTGCATCAACATCACTGACTAGTAATGTTTCTGGGCGCCCGGTGGATCAGTGGGTTGAGCAGGTGTCCCATATACAAAGGCTGTGTCCTTTCTGCTGCAGCCGTGGGCACACACAACACTGCCTCTGCTTTTCAAAATAAGGAAATAAGGTCTAAATAGAATAAACAAGTACAAGTAGATGAATACAAAATACATGTGTAAATATGATTATCTGGATTATAAAACTGTATAAGCTGTGCTCCACTCGTTGCTCAGCACTCCTGCCTGCTTCTCCAAACTGTGCTGACTGACCTCTGCTGGATGTAACACACTGACTGTGGTTAAAGACCTCATACAGCCCACTTCAAAACATTCAAACTGTCCCTTTAACACCAAAACTAACTCC
This sequence comes from Epinephelus fuscoguttatus, assembly GCF_011397635.1. Lineage (NCBI taxonomy): Eukaryota > Metazoa > Chordata > Actinopteri > Perciformes > Serranidae > Epinephelus > Epinephelus fuscoguttatus. The sequence continues at coordinate 43,201,645 of NC_064764.1, forward strand.
TTCATCGAGGAAAAGAGTTGATATCCAGATCTGTGATAATCAGATGTCATCACCTGCAGGTGAAGTACAAAGGTGACCTGAAGAAGATCCACAAGCCTGTGACCGACATGGCCGAGTCTCTGTCCATGCAGCACAGCCTGAGCACCAGCAAACTGTCCAGCGACGTAAGACACCATCTTCATCATCATCATCATCATTATCATCATCATAACCCTCTCACACACCACCCAGGAGGCTGTTGGGAGTCAGTTCACTTTCAGTGGTTCATTGAAACGTGTCTGAACTCAGCGACTCTGTCACCTCACCTTAACGTCCTGCAGATTATTCACCATCTCATCCACACATCCTTCACTCCGTCACCTCACCTTAACGTCCTGCAGATTATTCACCATCTCATCCACACATCCTTCACTCCGTCACCTCACCTTAACGTCCTGCAGATTATTCACCATCTCATCCACACATCCTTCACTCCGTCACCTCACCTTAACGTCCTGCAGATTATTCACCATCTCATCCACACATCCTTCACTCCGTCACCTCACCTTAACGTCCCGCAGATTATTCACCATCTCATCCACACATCCTTCACTCCGTCACCTTACCTTAACATCCCGCAGATTATTCACCATCTCATCCACACATCCTTCACTCCGTCACCTTACCTTAACATCCCGCAGATTATTCACCATCTCATCCACACATCCTTCACTCCGTCACCTTACCTTAACATCCCGCAGATTATTCACCATCTCATCCACACATCCTTCACTCCGTCACCTCACCTTAACGTCCCGCAGATTATTCACCATCTCATCCACACATCCTTCACTCCGTCACCTCACCTTAACATCCTGCAGATTATTCACCATCTCATCCACACATCCTTCACTCCGTCACCTCACCTTAACATCCTGCAGATTATTCACCATCTCATCCACACATCCTTCACTCCGTCACCTCACCTTAACATCCTGCAGATTATTCACCATCTCATCTACACATCCTTCACTCCGTCACCTCACCTTAACGTCCCGCAGATTATTCACCATCTCATCCAGACATCCTTCACTCCGTCACCTCATGTGGTAGTGACCCTGACCCCTCTCACCTTTGACCTCCTCAGTTTGATTTATTTCCTCGTGTAGTTCAAACAAAACTTTATTAATGATCACGTAACACAGAACTCTTCCATTGATTAAAGATCATGTTCATACAGTTTGTAACGGCCATTTTTAATTTCCACTCATGTCATATTTATTGACATTGCTCAGAGCTGTTTGATCATTAACATATATAATTAATATCAGGTGTAATAATGTTAACGTCACCTTTGACCTTTTGGTACGATGTGTAATGGATGGAGTAAACTCCAGACAGACGCTCTGTTTCTGCTCTGCTGTACTGAGCTGTCTTTACTTGACTGGGAATTCCCCCGTAGTACTGCTACAAGAAGAAATTTGAGGAGAGTAAGGGTCACTACCTTTTGATCCCTGACACACCTGAACAGCTCCATCACAAGGAGGCTACTGAACTGCAGAGCAATGTAAGTCACACAGACGCAGGAGAGGTCGACAAACACTCCACCCACCCTGAAAACACCTCTGTGGGTTTCAACTGTCCAACACTTCACTGCCAAACACATGTGTCTGCTGTAATGAATGAATGAATGAATGAATTTTTATGATTGTGTCACGCCCAGCCCGCATGGCCTCACAAGATACCATAAGCTCAGTCCAGGGTCAGAGTCCAGCAGACAGACATTCAGATGCATTAAAAAGACAAAGCAGCAGAAACATTGACGTGATGAGGTCATCAGTTTGTGAATCACTCATAAAGACATTTATTATGCAAAACTGAAAAGAGAGCTTAATTAAACTTCTCTTACAGACTTTACAGCAACACTGTCAAACTTAAAGAGGCAACAGATAGGATTTATTTTTTTTAGCTTGGCGCCACCTAGCGTCAGTGGTGTTGCGTCGCACTGTGGCAAAGACCAAACTGAGCGTGGGGATCAGAGATAATCAATAAAATGTAGGCTGTAAAGCCACCAGTATACCTCTATGTATATGTAGAATGAGAAGGTGTGTGGACACTCTACTAAATGAATGAGTAAAGAGACCGAGCAACAATTATCCAAACTTTGTCCGTCTGCCATTGTGCTCGTGACTCAACTATCTCATGCCCAACTCCTCATAAGGACCAGCTCCAGTCCCTGATTGGCTGACCGACCAGTTTCACAATACATGATGCGTTTCCTGCCGTAAAGAAGATTTTTTTCGCGAAATTTCGCCCCCGGTGGCAGAAGCTTATTGCACAGATTGCAGAGCCACTAAGTAACCTATGTAAACGCTGATAGTCTGATTTGACTGTGGACACTACCCTGTGCAACCCACATTATTTTCATCATGATATATTTAGGAAAAGATGCTGTCTGTTGCCTCTTTAAACATCAAACTGAACCACTTTTGGTCGTCTGAGCACCACAACATGTCGCGGTGTACACACAACATTCACACAGTTTTTATCTGTTCTCCTAGTGAACTGCAATAAACACAAACCTGCATATGACATAAAGTGTAAATATTCTGTATAATAAATGTCAAACTGTGTGTTGAAGACATTTCACATCACAATATAAGAATCATTTGTTAACATTATATCTGTGTGTGCTGTGTAGGTGAAATATAAGGAGAAGTATGAGAGGGAGAAGGGTAAACCCATGCTGGACTTTGAGACACCAACATATGTGACGGCTAAGGAGGCGCAGCACATGCAGAGCCAGGTAAATACACCTTCAGCCTCCTGTGTGCTCACAGTGGATGGAAGAACCTCAGTGCCTGCTGTATATTCATATATTAACCTGTACTGTGATGACTGGGTACATGATGATGATACGCTGCAGCTTGTTGGATGTTCAGCTGTTTATGTCACAGAATGTTTCTGAAGTTTGGAGAAACCTTTTACACGCCTTTAACGCCAGTTCATTATATTAAGACTATTCATCAGGCACAGTATCTTATAAAACGTTTCACACTACAGAGCCTGTTTCTGCCTGATCTTTACATGTGCGTCAGTGATCCAATCACAAGTGGACGGCCGAGGCCGAGGCACGTCTCCGTTTTGTGTCTGTCATGCAACTCCAGAATTTCATACCTTGAAAAAAACTCTTTTTTATTTAGATATACACATCCCCCTTTCTCTTCTTGCCCTTCTCCAGGTACAAAATGTGTTCCTCATGTTTTGTATTCTTGTATGATTATTGAATATAGATAAATAAAGTAAAAAGTTCCAGTGGTGCTGTTCCAGAGTCTGGGGGCTGCGACCACAAAGGCACGGTCACCCCTGAGTGTAAAATAAGTGCGTGGAACAGTTAAAGCCCTAGGTTAGCCGACCTGAGGGGTCTGGAGGTGGAGTATGGGGTTAAAAGTTCTGTCATGTAGGAAGGAGCCACTCCATTCAGGGCTTTGTATGTGAATAAAAGAAGTCTAAAATCAATATGGTGCTGCACTGGCAGCCAGTGGAGAGAGGCTAGGACAGGGGTACCTGTCAAAGGTCTAGCGGCAGTGTTTTGTACTAGTTGTAAACGGGAGAGAGATGACTGATTAATTCTAGTGTAAAGAGAGTTGCAGTAGTCCAAGTGGGTGGAAATGAAAGCATGGATGACTTTTTCTAGGTCCTTGAAATTGAGGAATGGTTTGATTTTTGTGATGGTGTAAAGTTGTAAAAAAACTGGCTTTGACTACTGAGTTGACCTGTTTATCAAACTGGAGTGCAGAATTGAAAATGACACCGAGGTTTTTGATGTGAGGTTTGATAAGAGTGGACAGGTTGCCAAGACTGTTGGATATCAGGTTGATGCTGTCAGAGGGGCCAGAGAGAACAATTTTGGATTTAGCTTCATTTAGTTGAAGGAAGTTTACTGCCATCCAGGACTTTATTTCATTGATGCAGTTGAAGATTGGTGAGTTTGGATTGGTCATTTGGTTTGAGGGGAAGATAGAGCTGGGTGTCGTCAGCATAGCAGTGGAAAGAGATGTCATATTTTTGAATGATTTGACCGAGGGGAAGCATGTAGATGGAGAAAAAAGAATGGGACCTAGGACTGAAACTTGTGGGACTCCACAGGAGAGAGTAGCTGGAGGTGAGGAGAGTGTGCCTATGTTTACGGAGAAGGTTTGAGTGATCAGATCACACTGTGCCACTCGTACTAAGAGCTGACCACTTGTGATCAGAAGACCTGAGACACATGTTGGAGTAAACAGGCTCACAGGAAATGATCACTGTGTGTCCCTTTTATTGTCTGCTCTTTACTGGCTGGCCTGGGAGAATAAACTGGGAGAAGGCAGTGTAAAATGTGTTCACAGTAAACTTAGGCCTGGTGTATTTTTGCTCCTTGATCCTGAGTATAAGTTCAGACTGCTGATCTGACTCCAACCCTGCAGAGGTGACAAAGGTAAAGTATAATCTGAACATCTCTATGGAGCCTGGATTATAGATATTTAAAACATTTATGCTGATGATCATCGTTAAACTCCAGACTCCAAACATCAGAGTTTAAACTCCCACACTCTACAAACACACTCATGAACATGCACAAGACCTCACATTCTCAGACTATACATACGGGGACTGGTGTCGTTATGAGGACGCTGGTGTGAATGAGGTAATGAGGTACCTGCATTGTGAAGCAGCGCTGCCTGCATGTGGTTATCTGAGCTCTGTCTTTATCTTTGCGGCCAATAGAAAGACTATAAGAAGGACTTTGAGGAGCACATGAAGGGCAAGAACCTCTCAGGCTTGGAGGTCACGCCCGCCATGATACATGTCAGAAACGCCACCAGAATAGTCAGTGAGGTAACTAAAGGACTCTTTTTAAATCCCTGACGACCTCCCCTGTTTACTTCACCTATTCTTTATAATCATACTAAGACTGTATCCCAACCATGGCCCCTCCTCCTCTTCACTACCTCTGATTTTAATCCCACGAGTGCTTCCCTCCTCCCTGACTCCTCATAGGTCCACCTGAGCAGTTAAGTTTTAGTTTGCCTGCATGATTCACTTCACCGCCCTTAACTCTGAATAATACAACAAACTGTCCTCCCCCCAAAAACAACGACCACACAGGTCATCTGTACAGCAGCTTGTTACAACCCATATCTACATTTATCAATCAGCGGCAGCCTCCAGTGGCAGTAGATATTATGACGGGAGCAAAGGGGGAAGTCAGATGATCTCGTATAAACAGCGACAAATTCCAAGTCAGGCCCACAGGAAGTGCCAAACTGTGTATTAACAACCTACGAGTCCGTCACGTGATGCCACAAGAGATGCCACATGAGAGCCACACAATTAAATCAGTTTATTCCCAATCAAGTTAGCGGAGCACTGAACCAGAAGCTAGCCGCTTGGCTGGTGGAGTCTCTTGTGCTCCTGCTCACTGTCACGTTACATATTTATTGTAAAGTTAAGTAGGTTAGGTTTAGTAAAAGAAACATGGTGATGACGTACCTTAAAATAACTCAAAGTTCACTTGGTTTCACACAAACACTCTTCTTCTGGAGGAAAGTCCTGTGTTTGATTGACCATCCACCACCACAACCTGCTATGATAATAATAATCTTTATCCTACTTCCTTCTGTACTCCTGTCATTGCACTGGTCATGTGATCACAGCCTTCTCAAATACGTAGGTTATAATCAAACTCATGATTGCATAAGTTATGCACAAAGTCTGGCGTGTTACTTTTCTTAGGTACACATACAAACAGTGCACGAGAACAGCCTGCTCATTTAGCCAGTTGCTAGCAGCTGTCTTTTTCTAGACACATAAAAGCTTCTGAATTCACAGTGGGTTATTTACTGACTTATTTATGTCGCAGAACAAAACATGAATGTCTCTTCAGCTTGTGTGAACCACAGACTTTATTTCAAACAACTCACCAAAATCCCGTTCAGAACACACATTGACTTCAAGACGAGGGAACATGCCATGCTAAAATGCTAACTCCAGGTTTTAGGACTCGTTGCTGCAGCGCCCTGTTAGAGGGTAGAAACAATGACCTGTGAGGTCGTTTGGGTCGGAGTACTTGCTGAAATGCAACGCTCATATATTTCCCTTCTCTGTTCACAGAGCTTCTAGTTCAGTAGTTAGGATGGTTTGTATTTGTGGCATCTTGGACTCATAGTTTTAACACTCAGGAGCCGACTAACAGCTTCATGTTCAACAGTGTGTGTGCATGCAGTCATGTCAGTCAATGAAGTGAAATGATGAAATGTTCTGGTGATGTGTTTTGTTTTCACTGTATCTGATAAAATGTGTTTGACATGTCTTTTATCAGGATTCTTGCCGAAGTCACCAACACGTCCTCCCTCTGTGAAACTGTAACAGATGTTGGTATAATACATGTAAACCCTGAATCTGTCAAAGTGTCTCAGGCTGTTATCCTGGTAGTGTTGGTGACTTTGAGCCCACAGGTGTACTGTCTGTCTGTCTGTCTGTCTGTCTGTCTGAACGCCTTGGCCTGGCCTGCCTGTGTGCCCTTCTTGCAGCTCTCTCTGTTCTTCTTCCGTCCTGTAGAAAGAGTACAGGAGGGATCTAGAGGAGGGAGTGAAGGGTAAAGGGCTAACTGTACTGGAGGAAACTCCGGAGCTTTTGAGAGCAAGGAATGCCACTCAAATCCTGTGTGAGGTACGGCTGACTGAGAAGTGATGGAAACACCATCACGCTCTCAACCGAGTGCCTTCCCACAATCCTGCTGTGGTGCACCATCTGCTGAATCCTCTCCCCTAACTGAGCTTCATCATCACACTAAAAGGGCGACTGCTGGGTGTGACTTTGATCCTTGCTTCATGACATCACTAATCTTTCAGCACCCTCCTTTCTTTGATTCGTATGAAATGTTCTTACAAGTTAAAACCTTCGCCTTCACCTGTTTGAGTTCCCACGGGTTCCTCTCACACTCGTCTTCTTGTAACGTCCGATAAATGTTCCAGAGATCAACCTCAGATGTACTGAGAGCACATTGTGTTGAGGTTTAATATGAAACATGCAACACTCTGTTTTTATTCAGGATTTTATCTTTGACTTTAGTTTATAGTTACTGATTTCACAGCAGACGTAGCTGCAGCCCACCTGCACACAGGAAGAATGACAGAAGTGCTTAGTGCTGTAGGAAATAGGGATGAGCCAGTACGTCATTATTTTATCTGCATCCTTTCAACCAACTCAATTATCTGTACCTGTATCCATACCTGGAATGGGCGGGGTTAAAACAGGAAGTGGCTGGGGCCTAACCAGACATCACTTAATTTTAGATCTGCTTGACGCTGGTGGTCAACAAAGCATCAAGGCTGTGCACAAGAAGTCAAGACTTTACATCATTTTAATTGAGCTCACTGTTTTTGTTAAAATGTGCTCTGGGGGAGGTTGATTTTTGGAACGAACGTCAGATGAAACACTGTGAAGAAATTTACGGGTTTTTACATAAACTGAAATAATGAAAAATGAAAGTGGAAATAGACGATAACTCGTTATGAAGTGAATGTTAACCATACAGTGTAATGGTGATATGATAATGACATCATTGGAGTTTAGATTGGTTTCCTTCAAGCCTCTCTTAAGACTCAGTTTCACTTTAAGACTCAGTTTCACCAGCTACGATCGCTCTGGAAAATGGTGTTTACAGCACAAAGGAAGTGCATCAACCAAAACAGGAAGAGGATAGCGCTTTGTTTTCCTCGGTGGCTTTCCAAAGACTATCACTGTAATGTCTTTGAAGCTATTATCCTCAGCAGCAAAAATGACAGAACAATCAAAGCAACTTCAGAAAACAAAAAAACAGTGTGTGCTGAGCTGTTGGTAGCTGTGAGGCTCTGAGGTAAACAAGAAGTGATCCGGTTGTCTTTGGGTATCAACAATAATACCACTTGTAAATAAGAAGGAGGGAAAAGCTGAAGAGTTGTCTGTTTCCACTTTAAGAGAAACTATACTTTAACACACCGTCTTTAACTCGTGTTGTTTTGTCTTTCCACATAATCTGCTGTCCCGATGACCTTTGAAAATAAAATTTCCTCTAACCGTCTTTATTCACCATCTCTTGGATGTTTTGGTTTTGCAGCCTCTCAGTATGAATAAGTAGAAATCCTGTTATCTATAGTTGTCTGACAGTCGTATTACTACAGTGCTTTGTTTAACACCTGATCACCTGTAACATTTACAGAGAGAGTACAAGAAGTCACTGGAGCAGGAGATCAAGGGCAAAGGAATGTTGGCTTTGGCTACAGACACCCCCGACTTCATGAGGGCCAGGAACGCCACTGACATCCTCAGTCAGGTCTGAATCATACTGTGTCTCCATTTAAATCTATCAGTGATCCACAGACTGGCTCTGGTGTGTTTGTGTCAGGTCTGAATCTGTGCTGAATGATATATATATTTATTGTGTTTCAGACCAAGTACAAGCAGACCGCTGAGATGGACAGGGCCAGCTACACCACTGTGATCGACACCCCAGACATTATCCACGCTCAACAGATGAAGAACATCGTCAGCCAGGTGATTAAACCTTCCACAGGTTTCAGTTATAGGTTTCAGTGTGGAGGATTTAGAAGCATCCAGCAGTGAGGTTGCAGATTTTTAACCAACTGAATACCCCTCTGCCTGCCTCCTTACGGTGGCCTTCAGGTGACATAAGCCACAGACTGTATAAAAAATGGATGCAGCCACCGTGACATCACCTGTTGGTTTGTGGACTCCTGTTTTAAAGCCTCAAGTCGGACATTATGGTCATTGCCATTTTGGATATTTGGAGCCAGAAGTGAGCAGATTCAGAGCTAACCCTAACGTTAGGTGCTAGATTGTTTAGCACGGTACATTTACAGCTCTGATTAACTGTGATAACGCTAATGCTAATTTTTTGCTAGCAAAAAACAAACAATTGTCATCACCAGAAAATATGAACATCCGATAACTGAACACTGAACGAGACTTTTTTAAGTGACCAAAATGTTACAATCAACTTTCATGAACTGAAAACACACTGAAATAGCAACAGCTATGCATACACTCTTTTAATCTGGGGTGATGCCACGGTTACGTTACCTAACCAACGCTGTCGCTGTGGTATCAGATTGTCAGCTCAAAGTGGACACACCCTTAATTATGCATAAAAAAAATCAGTCCCTGTTGTCATGAATGTTGAAATAATCTTTAGAGACCTGTAAACATGTTTATTTCTACACGTGAACATGGAGGTCTGTGGGGACTGACTCACTCATGGAGTCAGCCTCAAGTGGACATCAGAGGAACTGCAGTTTTGGCACTTCCTGTTGGCTTCATTTCTCAGCCACAGAGGTTACCGCTTGGTTAAAAGGTGAAAGGTTCTTTCTGGAAACTGTTTGTCCGCTCTGGGCTACTGTAGAGACGTGGCAGGTTTTGTGGAAGAGGATGTGCTCCCTGTATAGATAAACAACTCATTCTAAGCCAACGAAAACACAACAACACTTAGTTTCAGCTGATTTTACACTGATGAAAACACTAGAAATGTTCTGAATGTTCTGTTTCTGCCCATACACCCCCTGAATCCTTCACACTGGACATTTAACACGTCTGGGGAAATCCTAAAACAATGAACTGAAGAGTCTTGAAATATTGTGTGAATCTGTTTTAATAATGAAACATCCTACTGTTTGTGTCCACCAGAAAAAGTACAAAGAGGAGGCAGAGAAGACGATGTCTCACTATGTGCCGGTCCTGGACACTCCTGAGATGCAGAGAGTCCGAGAGAACCAGAAGAACTTCAGCACTGTAAGTCATGAAATGATAAATGATGCTGATGGTGACGTACAGTGTGAAGTCAGAGGATCCTCTGGTGTCTGCTGCTGATTCTGTGTGTGTCTCTGTGTCTGTGTTCTCTTATTGGACTGAGTCCAGCTGTAAAGTGTTTGGTGTCACGTGTTGAGTCAGCTCAGTGTCGTATTCAGAGAAAAAGCTTTGGAGCTAATCCTGAGCAGAAACTGAGACACTTTTTCATAGTTTCTGGTTTTCTGTTTCTTTTCTTCTCTTTATCATTGTGAAACATTTTAACTGCACTTTGTTTTTCTCTCCTGTAGAATCTTTACCAGATTGACCTTAAAAACATAAAGGGCAAAGTGTCTACTGTAAAGGACACTCCTGAAATGCTTCGTGTTAAAGAGAATACAAAGAATTTCAGCTTGGTATCTACGTCATATTATTATTTCTCTTCTTAATATTTCCTAATAACACTTTTCCTTACTCCTCTCTTTATTTTTTAACCACCCTGACATGCAGCCCCAATTTCTTTGGACCAAACACAGAGTTTTTAACCATGTAGAATAAGCAGCATTTTAATTCACGCCACTAACCCCTGACAGTTTCTCTATAGTGCAACATGTCTGTGTGTTAGTGCAGAGCTTGTGTGTTGTTAGATATGTGTTCACAGAACCATGATGTCGTGGGTGTGTTGGTTTATGCGTGTGTTTGTCTCATTCAGTGTATTTTTGTTGGTGTGTGTTGGGTTGTATTTACAAAGCAGATAAAATAGTTTGGAAGTTAAATGAAGCACCACATCCTGGTTACCAGAGAGCTGAAATCAGGCTAACCTCTGGTTGCTGCTTTCATTCCTCGTCCATGTAAAGATTCAGTACAAAGAGGAGGTGGGAGGAGGAACAGCTTTACCGGAGACGCCTGAGATGGAGAGAGTTAAACGCAACCAGCGGAACGTTAGCACGGTACTCCACAGAGTGACCCTGCCCTCCACCAGCTTTACCTCCATATCCCCTCCTGTTCTCAGAATATAACCCGACCTGTCCTCACACGTCATCTCTTCAAATAATAATCTGCAAATCGCCATTTCAATCCAGCGTTTTACAGATTTATTTCATGTTTGTTATTTTACTTTCAGTTTAATATTTTCTCACTAATTACAGTATTGTACGAAGCCCCCAAAGACAACACACGTTTTAGTTTAACTTGTGGAAAGGTAGAGATGTAGCTTCGTCTTTACTGCAGTACACACGCCTGTTTCCACAGAACACTACATGGCCAAAACTATGTGGACACTCCTTTCCAAGGACTTTTGGTTTATTGCTGTTTTTCATTGTTTGGTCTGAGCAGCTTATTTCCATACAGAGGAAAAGTTAATCCTCCAGCATGCAGTGGGCTTTAGACTAAACAAAAACTTCTCTTTTTGCTCCCATCATTGCTCACAGGCTCAAGTTTAAGATCTAAGACTTTTTGTGCTTACAGAAGTCTTCTTTATCTTTATCTCAAATTTTGGTCACAGATGTGTTAAAATCCATGTTAGTGAGCTCTTTCCTAAGATAACCCATCCACCTGACAGGTGTGTCTGGTTAAACAGTATCGTTACTACACAGGTGTGTCTTGGGATCATTACAATGAAAGGTCACTCTGCAGTGAGTAGTAATGTTTGATCACACGACATAATGCCAAAGGTATCACAGGTTTATGAGGTAGTGTGTCGTTGGTATACTGACTGCAGTAATGTTCACAACAGCACAACACAACTCCAATGTCTTTTCACTGAATTTGGCAGTACATCCAACCAACATCACAGCTGCAGATCATGTACAAAACACATCCAACATCATCATCAAGATCCTCTGAGAAATAAGTCTTTGTTGCATAAAACAGTCTCAGATATTCAGCCTGTGATAAATAGGAGCAAAAACAAGTGTTGCAATTATATTTTTATTCAGTATATGACAATGAATGTTCCCATGCACAAAGCCGTGTCCATAAAGAAAAGGTTTTTCCAGAGTCCTGACCTCAACCCCATCTGAGACCTTTACAATTAACTAAACTGGCAACTGTGAGCCAGACCTCATCACCCAACACCAGTGTCCGACCTCACCAACACTTCAGTGGCTGAATGGGATCAAATATCTGCAGCTGAAAGAGTGGGAGCTGTTCCAGTTTCATATTATAGACCATGATTTTAAAATGTTTGAAAACTGTTGCACAGTACAGCAGTGGTTGGGTGTCTACATACTTTTGGCAGTATAGTGAACGTGTCCATCAGTTCCTTTGAGGGCTCCGTAGGATTTTTCTTTCTCATGATAATTCATCACATCTAAACCCTGAAGTCATAAACTAAATCAATTATCATCCATTTTAAAGCAGAGCGTGAATATTTCACAACCTTATTTATCGCCAACACTCCCAACTGTCACTGACCTGTGTGAACACTGGCATCACGTGTTACTGTCAGCTGTTGTATGTTGGTGATATGAATCAGTGGACATGTCTGTGTGTCCTCAGTGCATACTGTCCTTGTGTCTGTCCCTGTCTGACTCTGTGTCTCATGGGTCAGATTCAGTACAAGGACTCTGTGGGTCAAGGCACGTCCATCCCAGATCTCCCTGAGGTGAAGCGGGTCCGAGAAACCCAGAAGAATATCAGCTTGGTAGAGACAAAGGACTGCAGTGACCCTGATCTGACCCCTTACAGTCATTTCATAAAATGCCTTCTGACCTCTCCTACTAGTCTGAAACTCTAGACCCTCCGTGTTTTTAGCACTAGTTTCCCCTCCTCCACTCTAAGTCTCATAAATCACTCCTTTTTACCAACCGTGGTTAATGACGTGATTTTGAATTTACATTTCTACAAAAAAAGTCCCTTAATTTTTTTTCTCAAAATCAGTCTGCATTTCCCTGTTTTTTGTATTTTATTTCATTTTTTTTTATATTTTTGGTATTTCCTTCCCTCCCAGATCTGAAACTAATCCTCCTCTGAGTGTGTGTCCTCCATATTTGACTTTCTGTGTCGTCTCATTCAAAGATTCAATACAAGACAGATGTGGGACAAGGCACGTCAGTGTCAGAGACCCCAGAGATGGAGAGAGTTAAACGCAATCAGCAAAACATTAGCACGGTACTCCACAGAGTCACCCTGCAACCTCCTGCTCTATATTCATTTACCTCAGTCAACTCTTCCTCACTCTTCATCTCCCTCAAACACAATGTCATGAGCTGTTACTGTCTGTGTGTCCTCAGTACATACTGGCCTTGTGTCTGTCCCTGTCTGACTCTGTGTCTCTGTAACTTATTTATACGATGGTCAGATTCAGTACAAGGACTCTGTGGGTCAAGGCACGTCCATCCCAGATCTCCCTGAGGTGAAGCGGGTCCAAGAAACCCAGAAGAATATCAGCTTGGTAGAGACAAAGGACTGCAGTGACCCTGATCTGACCCCTTACAGTCATTTCATAAAATGCCCTCTGACCTCTCCTACTAGTCTGAAACTCTAGAAACCTCTACCTCCTTCATCCTAACCACGTTTCATAGATCACTCCTTTTTACCAGCCTTGGTTAACGATATGATTTTGAATTCACATTTTCACACAAACCCCCCCCCCAAAAAAACAAAAATCCCCCCCCAGATAATTCCCCTTCATTCTTCCCTGAAATAAGTCTGTATTGACCTGTTTTTTAATGTAATTCACAAACAAAGGCCACGGCAATACAGTTATAGACTGCAGTTAGTTTATTACACACGATGGATGAATGGATGAGGGCTGAGGGAAGTATGGAAGAGGATTGGTCTCAGACAGGTAGAAGGTCAGGTATCGGTTGAAGGGGGGAGGGCGGGACAGAACCAGGGAAGTTGAGACAGTTTGGGGGAGTCGTCTCTTTGTCAGCTCTACTGCAGATAGAGTCCTGTGGTGATTCCTGTATTCTCTGGATGAGATGGAGACGTGGTCTTTGTTCCTGAACTTAGTTATAACAACTAGTTTTTGATATTCTTGGTATTTCCTTCCCTCCCAGATCTGAAACTAATCCTCCTCTGAGTGTGTGTCCTCCATATTTGACTTTCTGTGTCGTCTCATTCAAAGATTCAATACAAGACAGACGTGGGACAAGGCACGTCAGTGTCAGAGACCCCAGAGATGGAGAGAGTTAAACGCAATCAGCAAAACATTAGCACGGTACTCCACAGAGTCACCCTGCAACCTCCTGCTCTATATTCATTTACCTCAGTCAACTCTTCCTCACTCTTCATCTCCCTCAAACACAATGTCATGAGCTGTTACTGTCTGTGTGTCCTCAGTACATACTGGCCTTGTGTCTGTCCCTGTCTGACTCTGTGTCTCTGTAACTTATTTATACGATGGTCAGATTCAGTACAAGGACTCTGTGGGTCAAGGCACGTCCATCCCAGATCTCCCTGAGGTGAAGCGGGTCCGAGAAACCCAGAAGAATATCAGCTTGGTAGAGACAAAGGACTGCAGTGACCCTGATCTGACCCCTTACAGTCATTTCATAAAATGCCCTCTGACCTCTCCTACTAGTCTGAAACTCTAGAAACCTCTACCTCCTTCATCCTAACCACGTTTCATAGATCACTCCTTTTTACCAGCCTTGGTTAACGATGTGATTTTGAATTCACATTTTCATAAAAACATAATTTCCCTCCATTTTACCCCCTCAGATAAAGGCCTTTTCACACCAGGGAAAAAAATAAATAAAAAAAGAGAATATTCGTTAACGGTTTATTGCGTTCAAACTTTTCACTCAAAGGTAGACAAGAAGATTTGAGTTCTGATTTTTTTGGTCGGTTGTTTTTATCGGCAGAAAATGAAACAGCTGAAGAGAAAAAAAGACACTGCGATATAGGAATAGGTGTGGGCAGGCTGTTAGAGATAGATGGGATAAACTTATAACTGACGTGCCATTTATTCACGTGATTTATTGGTGTTTGGTGTGAAAAGACCTTAAAGGAGTATTTCCCTGAATTATTTTTTGTTCCTTCCCTCCCAGATCTGAAACTAATCCTCCTCTGAGTGTGTGTCCTCCATATTTGACTTTCTGTGTCGTCTCATTCAAAGATTCAATACAAGACAGATGTGGGACAAGGCACGTCAGTGTCAGAGACCCCAGAGATGGAGAGAGTTAAACGCAATCAGCAAAACATTAGCACGGTACTCCACAGAGTCACTCTGTCCCCTCCACCCCGCTCATTTCCCTCAAACATAACAGCTCTCCTGATCCTGTCACAGCTGATACTGATCACATCAAACCCACTGTGCAGAGTTAACAGGGTCATCTAAACCCCACCAGCCTCCGTCACAACCTGCTTCTCCATCTCTCAGGATAAAACACAGTGTGTGTGTTTGACTCCATGTTTCATGTCTGCTGTGAGTTTTGGTGCAGTGTTGTGTCTCTGTCCTCCTGCAGCTGTCTCTGACTGACCTCTTTATTTCTCCTCCCCCTCAAACTGTCTGTGGGGCAGATAAAGTACAAGGACTCTCTGGGTCGAGCTACGGCTATCCCGGACCTGCCGGAGGTGAAGCGGGTCAGACAAACCCAGAAGCACATCAGCTCGGTAGTGGATCCAAACCGAACCACGTGTGCTCCCTAACTGTTGAGAGTGGACAGTAGTGCCCATCAATAATACCCATCATGCCCGTGTGCTCCCCCCCCCCGCTGTCATCTCACACCCTCATCACCTCTCCCTCATCTTCATCTTCATCCAAGGCACAGACTGCAGTTTCCTGAGCTCCAGCTCGCCATCATTTCTTTTTTTCTTTCCTCCATCTTTAATCTCCAACCATCCGCCCCTCGAGCTGAGTGAGAGCCTCCTCTCTGGTTTTCTAACCCACAGCTCAGCTTCTTCACATCAAGCTGCTGAATTCATTTTCACTCGACAGCTAACGACAAACTAAACGTCCTGCTGCAACGTAGGAGTGTGTTTGTTTCCTCCACAGTGATCCTGGCTGTTTCCAGCGGAGCTGCCAGGATGAGTCACTCTATAGGACCAATTTCTCAGACGCTGTTTCCAAAATGTCTCAAACAGTTCCTTCTCTGAGATTATTCAAAGTCCCCCTCCACGTCACATATGTCTTTCTCATGTTCATGTCTGACCCTGATCCTGACTCTACTGACCTGTGTCTCTGCAGAGTTTGTCTAAAGAAAGGTGTTTTCACATCCCTCCACCCTAAAATCTGAGATTTAAATATTTGCTGGGACAGACAGATCAGTACGTCACTGATGAGAAAACTGTGCACTCAGTCTGTTTACAGTCACAGTGAAGTGGAGCTACAGTCCCAGCTGGACGAGGACATTTAATTGGACTTCTGTTCTTGTCCCAGTATACAAGCACGGGAGGGGAAACCTGAAATACACATCAACAGGGTAACAGACTTCAACACAACACCTGAAACCTGCAGTGCAGAGCAGACTTGTCAGCACAGAGAGCAGAGTTAGCATTAGCATAGTGAAAGTACTCAGAGCACACATGGTATAATGTGCAGTTTTTAGGATGCAGACAGGACCCAGAGCTTTCCTCAATTATCTACAAAAAACTCTATCAGAGCAGATATTACAGTAATGTGTGTTTCACAACCACTAACCCAGAGTCAGACTCAGCCAGTTAGCCTAGAAGCTAACAGACAACGTAAACAAGAGAAAGAAGCTAACTACCATAACCAATGTGATTCATCTGCTAGTCGCCAATGTCTGACTCATAGTCTGTATAAAATAATGGCTGCAATGTCCTCGTGACGCTGTGTGATCACTGGAGAACGTGGAACGTGAAAGGTAGTGCAAGCAGCTGTGGTTGGTGAGATGGAAGTTAGATCCAGAATTACTCAGTGAGGCCCCGTTGTTTCCTTTTTCCTGTGTGAAGACCATGTTATAGACTAAAGGTTCATCCCAGCAGTGTCTCTTAAAGTGTGTGTGGAGGGGGACTTTAATCTGTGAACCATCCTGAACTCTACTCTGTCTGTATCTGCTGTCTCTGAGTCTGAGGTTAATGTGAGTCTATGAAAGCAGTCCTATAGGTGTGTGGTCTGTGTGTGCTTCAGTGTCTGACTGGCCCCTCTGGGGCCCCTGTGCTTCTGTCCTGTAGGTGTGGTATAAAGACAGTTCAGCCAAAGGAACTCCTGTGGTCTTTACCCCAGAGATGGAGCGAGTCAAAAGGAACCAAGAGAACATTAGCTCGGTACCTTCAGACCTCCAGCAAGAACATATTCTACTGAAGAAAATGTTCTCCGTCTGCCCTGGTTAACCCCTTCCTAACCGACCTGTCTCCTGGCTCTATAGTTAATGATATTAATTCTCCCGTCACGCTCTTTTTTGAATGTTTAATCTCACCAGCTGTGGTGTGTCTGTGCACATCATCACTGCTAACCTCTCCTCCACATCATCCTGTGCCCCTCCCACTGAAGACTGGGATGTATTCTTGTTTCTAATTCATCCGTCTGAATCCCAGTACTGTAACCCCTCCCAGCAGCTGTGTGTGTCGTCCCTCCACTCAGCCTCTGTGCCACGCCCTTTGTGCTGTGGATGCTAACGGCTACTGTCTGATGTCCTCAGGTCAGAGACGTTTCAGCCGCTCACTGTGTGTCCTCTGCTCCTCCGCCAGGTGCTGTACTCTGACAGCTTCCGTAAGCAGGTCCAGGGCAAGGCCGCCTTCGTCCTGGACACACCTGAGATGAGACGCGTCAGAGAGACTCAGCGCATCATCTCTGGAGTAAGACTTTATGGATGTTTGTGCACGTGAAGTTTCTACTGCAGAGTGCTTACTTCTCTTAGTCTGTATTTTTTCTTGTAAACAAATCCCATGAAGACAGACAGAAGCCAACAGTGTGTCAGTCTGTCTCTGAACGGTTTCATATCCCTGCCCTCTCAGTCGATTTCAGCCCCAACACACTTCCTCCAACTGAAAACTTAAATCTTTTAAAATCAGGTCTCATTAACAGACTTTTGGATTTTGGATAAAGTCTCAGTAATTTATTCAGACAGCTGGAAACTGATTTTAGAACATGTCACTCAATCAGGAGTAAACTGTGCATTTGTTGAGGACTATTTTCAGCAGCGGATTAAAACACATTTGGTGCTCTAGTGAAGCTTTTCTGAACCAGTGGACCTCAGAGCGCCATCAAGTGGGCGTGGCCAGATATTTAGATCTTTAGGTCCTTTTCGTCCTTTTTATTAAAGAGTAAGATCCTTTTTCTTGAACCAGAAACAGGCCTGACAGTGCTGTCACCAAACCCACCAGACTCCATTTAAATAATCAGTAATTTAGCGTGTACAGGCGCAGCATGATGTCACATCTAACTGAATGAATTAAGGGTTAATTTCAGCCAAACCAGAGGTGCTGATTGTTTGAACAGTCAAAAGTTGGACAGAGACAGTTTTTTGTGAGTTTTTTTTTTTGGTTTCTGTCGACTGTGAATAAAGTGTGTTTTAAGATGATAAAGTTATCTTTTATTTAGATGGAGTCTGGTGTGTTTGACGATGGCAGTTTCATGTCTGTTTTTTTAGGCTGTTTCTGGATAAACAAAAAGGATTTTAGTCTTTAACATGAAGGTCTTTCTCTGCAGGGATCCTTTCTATGAGGCTGTCAGACACTCTGAATATCAATGTGAGCCTGTCAGTGACAAAAACACTTTCAGTGGACATAAATTGATGTTGCTCAGTTGCCTGCAGGGAAAACGCAGCCTGTTTCGTCGCTGCTGGCTGTGGCACTACTTCAATACTAGACAGGTTCAAAGGTTGCTCCCATTAGTCTCTTAGAGACAAAAACGTGGAAAAAATAGGGTCCATGTTGAAAAATACTCAAGTTGCACTTTAAGCCCCAAAAGACTGAAACCCCCTGATGTACTGAGTGTTTCCTGTGGGCAGTGGACGGTGTGTGTGTGTGTGTGTGTGTGTGTTTCCACTCAGTGTGGTTGTTACCTGTGCTCCTCAGGTGAGATACCACGAGGACTTTGAGAAGAGCAAAGGCAGCTTCACTCCCACCACCACCGACCTGGTGACCGAGCGCGTGAAGAAGAACACTCAGGACTTCAGTGACATCAGCTACCGTGGCATCCAGAGACGCGTGGTGGAGATGGAGAGGAGACGTGCCATCGAGCACGACCAGGAGACCATCACTGGTACAGTTAGACACATGCACACGTGGAAACACATGAAGTTGTTGGAGACACTGGCTCAACTTTAATGTGATCAGCCCTCAGAGCTCAGCATACCTTTTTTTGTAATGACTAATGATCTTTAAAAGCCCCGGAGGTCGTGTTTTAGTCACCGCTGAACTGATCCTGTTTGTGACTGTGTGTCCTCAGATCTGCGTGTGTGGCGCACAAACCCCGGCTCTGTGTTTGACTACGACCCTGCTGAGGACAACATCCAGTCCAGGAGTCTGCACATGATGTCAGGTGAGATCAGACACCCCCCCAAAAAACTATGACATCACAGGTCAGCAGAAGAAGGGAGCATTTTAGTTATATTTAGTGTGAATATATATTATTTAGCGGCACGGTGGTGTGGTGGTTAGCAACAGGGTTGCCGGTTCGATCCCGGGCGTGGGAGCCCTTCTGTGTGGAGTTTGCATGTTCTCCCCGTGTCAGCGTGGGTTCTCTCCGTGTACTCCAGCTTCCTCCCACAGTCCAAAGACATGCAGGTTAATTGGTGACTCTAAATTGTCCATAGGTGTGAATGTGAGTGTGAATGGTTGTCTGTCTCTATGTGTCAGTCCTGTGATAGTCTGGTGACCTGTCCAGGGTGAACCCTGCCTCTCACCCAGTGTCAGCTGGGATAGGCTCCACCCCCCCGCGACCCTCAAGAGGATGAAGCAGTTAGAAGATGAATGAATGAATGAATATATTATTTAGTCCAAATATCATGAATGTTTCCCAAAAGATTCAGAGATACTGCATCCTGTGTGCTGAGGTTTCTAAGTTACTGTGTAATAGTCCAAATATTGGTAACAGTTTAACTCCATTGTGGGGGGGGGGGGCAGCAACCCGCAGCTGCTGTGTCAGGACAGCGCCTCTGTACATGGGACACCTGCTCTGCTCACGGAGCTACTGGGCACCACTTTAAATGGATTTGTTTCAGCCACAGCTGCTCTGATGTTACATGTGATCATAAAGAGCTGTCTCCATCTGACCTTTGACACTCTTCTGACAGTTCAAGCTCAGCGTCGCAGCAAGGAGCACTCCCGCTCCACCAGCGCCCTGAGCGGCATGGCTGACGAGAAGTCTGAGGTGTCCCAGGACGCCGACCACCACATGTCCCTCTACAGCAATGGCTTCATGGCATCCTCTGTCGGTAAGTGATCCACCGTCACCTCAACAAACACTGTACATGTGTGTGATGTGTGTATGTTTTACCAGACACCAGGTCAGGTTTGTGTGGCTCACTGATCTGTGTGTTCTGTGAACATCTGCAGGTTACCAGCACGCTAAGACTGTGGAGGTGCAGCAGAGGTCTTCATCAGTGGCCACCCAGCAGACCACCGTCTCCTCCGTCCCCTCACACCCCTCCACCACCGGGGTTAGTAACACACTCCTCCACACACACTGCAGTCTGGAAAACTCATATGTTAACATTTAGTAAACTAAAACGTGTTGCATCAGTCTGTGGCCTGGAGCCTTCTCCAGACCTCAGCAGCAGTGCTTGATCTTAATTCTCCATAGCTAAGCTAGCTGTTTAGACATGTTGGCTGATTTAGACTCCACACGTTGTTTTGTTTTTCTTTTGGTAACAAATGTCTCTTTGATAGTAAAGGTTGCTGACCTCTGACCTCTTAGTACACCCAGCTCATTAAGTCCCACCACACCCCTGAGCAGGACAGAGACAAGAACATTAAAAGTCACACAGTAACACAAACTGACTGACTAACTGATGGAGGCAGCAGCTCTGTCTGTTTCTGCTCATGATGGCGGTGCATTGGAGTCAAGTCAGTTCCTGCAGACATCCATTAACTTGACAACATGACTAAAGCCAATGTGAGGTCAAAGTTCATCCGTAGCAGCTCATTAATGCACATCTGTTGCTTGGACTCGTCAGTAGGATCAATTCATCACTTGTTTTGGTCTCTTGATTGACAACAAGAATGTGACATCGCCAACTCTACCCTTTACACTCTGGCAGTGACATCATGACTCTGACTGACGTCTTTTCCTTCCTCTCTGCAGAAAACTGTTCGTGCCATGTACGACTACACTGCAGCTGACAACGACGAGGTGTCCTTTAAAGACGGAGACGTGATCGTTAACGTGCAGTCCATCGACGAGGGCTGGATGTACGGCACCGTGCAGCGCACCGGCAAGACCGGCATGCTGCCAGCCAACTACGTTGAAGCAATCTAAAGACAAAGCCCGCCCACCGTCCCTCCAGAGTGGGCGTGACACATCCACAGGGCAATCTGATTGGTCTTCCTGTGAACACAACCGCGGCTTAGTGCAATGATTTAGTGTCTCTTAGCTCTGTATTTTAATGGTGTTGTGATTCTCGTCTGTTCTCATTCATACGCTGCTGCCCTGTTTCCTGTGGATGTGACATCAGCATGGTGACATCACTCATATAAATATCTCTATTATACATACTATGACTACGCTGAATGACAGACTCTGTAACCTGTTCTGAGACACTCCCTTAGACTCACTAACAACCCAACGCCCTTTGTATATTTCAATAATATTTAATATATGTAGAAGAGTATTAGAAACCTTCAGCCAGACGATGGGCTCACATAGTTTGAATTCTGTGGAGAGAAAAAGAAATGACGACAATAGTGAAACCTGTAAGGAGTCAGTTAGCGTCTGTCTCCTCCATGATGAAACCGCTCCTAACGAGTTGTACGAGACCAGACCTCAGTCTTCCCTCCTTCACACTGAAGGCTGGTCACTAGTAGAGTGTGTGTTTTGTTTCTTCTGATTATTTAGGTCCTCTACCTTTAATCTGTAGCCAATAAAGCACACCGAGCTCCTGCAGCACTCTGTCTCCTCCTCTTCATTCTCTACTCTGATCCTGGGCTCCTTATTCACACTCCTTATTCACACTAAGCTCCTGCAGCACTCTGTCTCTGTCTTTCCCTCTCTACTTTGAGCTCCTCGTTTCACACTCCTTATTCACACTGTGCCTCTCAGCAGCTGCTCACTGGGTCCTGTAACATTGAGGGTGCGTTCACAGCTGCCTTGTTTGGTTCGGTTCAGTCTAACTCAGGTTAGTTTGTGCAGGTGTGAACACAACAAAACAACCGCACTTCCTTCTTCATTCTGTCCTCTGTCTCTCAGCTCTCCTCTGGGTCTCTGGTGTCCTCTGTGAATCCACTACATAAATACAGACTGTGGAAGAGACACGTGAGAGACGTGTCAGCGTAGCCAATCAGGGGCAGAGTAGAAAAGCCAATAGCGAAGCAGCAAGCAGAGTAAAGATGGAATGAGATACGAATTTGTACTCACAAGATAAAAAAACTTTAGAGGCTCCGTAGTTTCAAAATGAAAGTGAGGGAAAAATAACGACTGCCCCCAAACGACCAGCTCAGAGGACGTGATGTCAGACAGGATGGTGAGGTGAAAACAAAATGGCTGCTGTCGGCTTATCAACAAGAAGAGGAGGAAGACGTGAGGTCTTTACACAGTGTCTTTATTTAAAGCACGTTTCCAGCAGTGTCGTCTTTTTCTGTAACTGAAGATTATTTTTTCAGTAAATTGAAAAACATTAAAAAATAGATTTTTATTCTGAGGTGCGTGCACGTGAAAACAGAAGTTATAAAATCAATAAAAAAGAAGATGCTAGATTTGTCTTAATGCTGCAGCGCTCTCTGTGAGGGTCGTTGGTACGACTCTGATAAGGCAGTGATCATGAAGGCTTCATACGTTAGTTAGAATTCATGGGTTCATTAGTGCTGCGTCATTTATGACAGGTTTATGGATCAGTTAGAGGCCAAGGTTAACAGGAACTGATTTGGGGTTGCCAGGTTGTGAAAATCTCCTTTGTGTAACCCTCTCCAACAGCCTGTGTGACCCCTGACCTCCTCACCTGAATGAATATATGAACAACTTCACATTTACAGTTCCACTTGTTGGATATTTGAAAAAACCTTAATATTAACTTATTCTTAATGACTTTGGTTTTTATTTAAGGTGAGACACTGATGTTAAATGACTTCATTACCACAGACTCATATTTCACCTTCTGTTATTATCAGTGAGTCATCAGAGATGTTTCACAGCCCGGCAGCTTCATCACATCACTGGCTCAGAAATCATCTATACTGTGTTAGTAAATGACTTATCAACATCTAAAGGGACAGTTTGGATCTTCTGAGGAGGGGCTGTGTGACGCTCTTACCCACAGTCAGTGACTGACCCACAGTCAGTGATTGACCCACAGTCAGTGACTGACCCACAGACTGACCCACAGTCAGTGACTGACCCACAGACTGACCCACAGTCAGTGATTGACCCACAGTCAGTGACTGACCCACAGACTGACCCACAGTCAGTGACTGACCCACAGACTGACCCACAGACTGACCCACAGACTGACCCACAGTCAGTGACTGACCCACAGACTGACCCACAGTCAGTGATTGACCCACAGTCAGTGACTGACCCACAGTCAGTGATTGACCTACAGTCAGTGACTGACCCACAGACTGACCCACAGTCAGTGATTGACCCACAGTCAGTGACTGACCCACAGTCAGTGACTGACCCACAGTCAGTGACTGACCCACAGACTGACCCACAGTCAGTGACTGACCCACAGTCAGTGACTGACCCACAGTCAGTGATTGACCTACAGTCAGTGACTGACCCACAGACTGACCCACAGTCAGTGACTGACCCACAGTCAGTGACTGACCCACAGACTGACCCACAGTCAGTGACTGACCCACAGTCAGTGACTGACCCACAGTACACGTCAGTCAGCACATGTCCAGTTTGGAGAAACAGGCAAGAGAATCCACATGGAAGCCAAACAGTGTCCTGCTGTTGTCGGGGGCAACAGCAAAACGTATTTTAGCCACCTTAAAAAAATTAATATTAGTTTATTGTGCGCTGTATTTAGAATATTTACACTGCTTTACCTCGCTGTCAGACGGCCCACTGAATCTGAACTTCTATATGCTCTCTTTAAAGCCAGACTCCATTTAGATAAACAGTGAATTAACATCAGTGAACTCAGGAGCTGCTGGTCGACTGCTGCCTCCATCAGTCTGTGTGTTTGTATCACTGTGTGATTCTGGTGTTTAAAGGGTTAATTCAGATTCATCAAAGTCACACAGTGACACAAACACACTGACTGATGGAGGCAGCAACAGACCAGCAGCTCCTGAGTTCACTGATCTTAAATCACTGTTTTTCTAAATGGAGTCTGGCTGTGAAGAGAGCAGCTCCCCATCAGAGAGACCTGTCTCCCATCAGAGAGACCTGTCTCTCCCCATCAGAGAGACCTGTCTCTCCCCATCAGAGACCTGTCTCCCATCAGAGAGACTTGTCTCTCCCCATCAGAGAGACCTGTCTCTCCCCATCAGAGAGACCTGTCTCTCCCCATCAGAGACCTGTCTCCCATCAGAGAGACCTGTCTCTCCCCATCAGAGAGACCTGTCTCTCCCCATCAGAGACCTGTCTCCCATCAGAGAGACTTGTCTCTCCCCATCAGAGAGACCTGTCTCTCCCCATCAGAGACCTGTCTCCCATCAGAGAGACCTGTCTCTCCCCATCAGAGAGACCTGTCTCTCCCCATCAGAGACCTGTCTCCCATCAGAGAGACTTGTCTCTCCCCATCAGAGAGACCTGTCTCTCCCCATCAGAGAGACTTGTCTCTCCCCATCAGAGACCTGTCTCCCATCAGAGAGACCTGTCTCTCCCCATCAGAGACCTGTCTCCCATCAGAGAGACTTGTCTCTCCCCATCAGAGAGACCTGTCTCTCCCCATCAGAGAGACTTGTCTCTCCCCATCAGAGACCTGTCTCTCCCCATCAGAGAGACCTGTCTCTCCCCATCAGAGACCTGTCTCCCATCAGAGAGACTTGTCTCTCCCCATCAGAGAGACCTGTCTCTCCCCATCAGAGAGACTTGTCTCTCCCCATCAGAGACCTGTCTCTCCCCATCAGAGACCTGTCTCCCATCAGAGAGACTTGTCTCTCCCCATCAGAGACTTGTCTCTCCCCATCAGAGAGACCTGTCTCTCCCCATCAGAGAGACTTGTCTCTCCCCATCAGAGACCTGTCTCCCATCAGAGAGACTTGTCTCCCCCCATCAGAGACTTGTCTCTCCCCATCAGAGAGACCTGTCTCTCCCCATCAGAGAGACCTGTCTCTCCCCATCAGAGAGACTTGTCTCTCCCCATCAGAGAGACCTGTCTCAGGGCACCCAGCGGGCGTCCCATGTACAGAGGGATAGTCTTGTCCTCAGTGGTCATGGGTTTAGATGGCTGTGTCCCATGTGTCACGTGTGAAGGCGCCCTCACTGTCACACCCTCAGCATCTCATCAGCCTCACAGCAGCAGACTGACAGGAAGTGATAGTTTAGCGGATCAGCTGATGTCTTGTTCGATGTCTGATTCTTTATCGACTCTCTGATTGATCTGAACTCAGTCTGCTGATTAAACAGTTTCCAGCAGCGAAGGCGTTTTGAGGTTTTTGGTTTGTAATGCACAATTTTCTTAAAGACACAGCGGCATTTAACCATTGATTAAAGTGATGAGCTTAAAGCTTAAAGGCAAACGAGTCCGACTCGCTATCGATTCTCACCTGGAGCCCCCCGCCTCCCTGATTTTTATTACAGAACTGTTTTAGTGTGAACATTTAACCTCCATTGTTTCAGACGACCTTCAGAGATTCACTCACCAAACTGAAACTCTACCCGACAGGTGTTCGTCTCAGACGCTGACTGATGATGGGTCAGTAGCTCGTACAGCCCCGCCTCCAAACTGCCCCCTTAATAAAGTCGTTAGTAATAAGTTATAATAACACTTTGTAAAAGGTTCCTTGTGACAAAGAGGACAGATTATTTGTTCACATCAGTCTGACTGCAGGCGTCGTCATGGTGACGTCAGAAGGCAATATTTAGACTTTCCTGTGACGTCACTGGGTGACAGCGGCGCGTCCACTGTCATGTGACGTCTGGTTTTTTTTGGCTCTAAATGTTTTGGAAAAAGAAACTCTTCTGTCACCGGTTCACGTTGAAGTAGGTCAGGATGTCTTCTCAGTGTGGGGTCAGAGGTCAGGTCAGGATGTCTTCTCAGTGTGGGGTCAGAGGTCAGGTCAGGATGTCTTCTCAGTGTGGGGTCAGAGGTCAGGTCAGACGTCCTCTCAGTGTGGGGTCAGAGGTCAGGTCAGGATGTCTTCTCAGTGTGGGGTCAGAGGTCAGGTCAGGCGTCACGTCAGTGTGGGGTCAGAGGTCAGGTCAGACGTCCTCTCAGTGTGGGGTCAGAGGTCAGGTCAGGATGTCTTCTCAGTGTGGGGTCAGAGGTCAGGTCAGGATGTCTTCTCAGTGTGGGGTCAGAGGTCAGGTCAGGATGTCTTCTCAGTGTGGGGTCAGAGGTCAGGTCAGGATGTCTTCTCAGTGTGGGGTCAGAGGTCAGGTCAGGCGTCACGTCAGTGTGGGGTCAGAGGTCAGGTCAGACGTCCTGTCAGTGTGGGGTCAGAGGTCAGGTCAGACGTCCTGTCAGTGTGGGGTCAGAGGTCAGGTCCTGTTGCGCTATGCGATACTGATACTGTAGTTTTCTTCATTAGAAATCGAACGTGTGTGTGTGGCGGCTCAGGGTCGGTGTGTCAGTCAGCTGGTCCCCTGCTGCAGCGTGAGAAGCCCCGCCCTCTGATGATACTGCTTCTCCTTGGCCTCTGAGATTTTGGCGGTCAGATCCAGCGGCTTCTCGAAGAAGTTGACCAGCGCCTGTTCGGTGAGCAGCGACGCCAGGATCTGAGCGTAGCTGATCGTCCAGTCGCTCTCTGCCGGTGAGCTCCCGTCTCCTCCGCTGGCGTTCACTTCAGTGTCTTCAGCGGTCACCTCCCCCTGGCTGCTGACCTCTGACCCTGAGCTGTTTCCACGGTGACCAGCCTCGCCGATCTGCAGCACCAGACTGGTAACCGTAGCGATGGCCTGGAAGAGGTCGTTCTCCTCCGGGTCGCCGTGGAACATGCTGTAGAGCGTTTTACAGAACTGGATGAACTCACGCTGCGGAAAAGGAGACGGAGGAGGTTTGATCACATGATCACATGATGTCATCAACTTGTTATCATCACAACTTATTCATCATTTCCTCATCAAACCAACAGATCTGTGTCGAGACCTTTAACAAACACTGATCGATGCATCTTTAAATATCAAGAGTCAGCGCTCAAGCTGAGATCTTTTCTGATCTGATATTAATTATGTCATATCTTTCAGTTTGGGACAGCGTGTCGGAGGAGACATCTTTAAACTGCTCCTTTTGTTTGACCCTTTGTAGCTTCACATTATTCAACATTCACTGATACTAACAGTAATTGTTAGATCAGATGTTTGATTGTCCTGTTGACCCTGAACACATGACACCACTTCAGACATGTCAGCCCGATGAGTGCGGGGGTTACATTAAAGTCACTGATGTGTAAATCACTCCAACAGGTTTCAGATGAACTCTGAACTCTGTCCATCTGATGACATCATTTTTCTTTTCCTTTCTGACACCACCAGGAGGCGCTAATGTCAGAATGATTCTGTATACAGTGTCATTAAAGGACAAGTCATTACAATCCATGTCTTCCCTAAAGCTGTACCTGTAGAGCAGCTCCTCTCTCTTACACTCTCAACGTAACCCCGCCCCCATCGCCGCCCCCATCGCCCCTCTACACACAAACCCGACCACACCTTCCCTCAGCATGTGCAGCAGACCCGACCCCACACACCTTCTGCATCTGTGCACAGATGTGGCCCCAGAGAGAGGCCCGTTATTGTTTAATAAAGGCCTCTCTATGAATGTTCCACATGTTTTAAACCCTGTCTGCATTGTGTTTCAATCAAAGTCTTACTGACGTCTCACATGTAACTTTGCAGCTAAACACTGAACCCACGTCATGGAAAACACTAGATATATAATACATATATAAATACACATACTGTGTAGGTCAACCTATAAACACATGCTGTCTGGTGTGTGTCACCTGGTCCCACCTGGTTCATGAGCGGCAGAGGTTTCTCCACATCTTTCTCCCTCTCTTTGACCAGATCCTGCAGCATCTGCTTCAGCTGCTCCTGATAGTCCTTCACTTCACTCTCCACACCTGTCACTGACACACACACACACACACACACACACAGATTAATGATCACACACACACACAGAGCGCGTGTTCTGATGTTTCCTGTAGTTACAGTGATCAGCTGATACATGTCAGTGTGTTGGGACTGACCGGACGGCAGATTGACATAGAGGGGTCTGTTTGTGGACAGCAGGGGGCTCTTCATCAGAGAGGGGTCATCCTCACTTTCTGTCAGAGCTGCACACACACACACACACACACACACACACACACACACACACACACACACACACACACACACAGAGTCAGGCTAGTTTGAGCCCTGCAGCTTCACACTCTGTGACCTCCGTCATGTTATATCAGAGTAATGAACCTGGAGGGATGTGCAGACGGTACAGCAGCCGGATCTTCTCATTCAGCTCTTCACAGTATAACGTGTCTGAGACAGAGAGAGGACACAAAGGGTTAAAACATAGGACAGACACATCCGTATGGACAGACACATCCATATGGACAGACACATCCGTATGGACAGACACATCTGTATGGACAGACACATCTGTATGGACAGACACATCTGGTTTATACTCCTCTGTTTCTGTGTGTGACCCAACAGTGACACATCAGATCCTTCTCATCACACAGCTGGAGTAAAACAACAAACTCATCCTTGATCCTGAGCAACAGGAGCAGAGCTGAGGAGGCGGAGTCATGTCTGAGAGGTGGTGTCACTACTCATATCACACTGTTTATGATACATGTGTACCTGCATCCATCCATCCATCCATCCATCATCCATCCATCCATCCATCCATCCATCCATCCATCCATCATCCATCCATCCATCCATCATCCATCCATCATCCATCCATCCATCCATCATCCATCCATCCATCATCCATCCATCCATCCATCCATCCATCCATCCATCCATCATCCATCCATCCATCATCCATCCATCCATCCATCCATCCATCCATCATCCATCCATCCATCATCCATCCATCCATCCATCCATCCATCCATCATCCATCCATCCACCCATCCATCCATCATCCATCCATCATCCATCCATCCATCCATCCATCCATCCATCCATCCATCCATCATCCATCCATCCACCCATCCATCCATCATCCATCCATCATCCATCCACCCATCATCCATCCATCCATCCGCCTGGACTCTGTTCTTCCACCTTCTTGTGTCTAAGTGACTGGTTGCAATGTCACACCATCAATATACATCCACTCAAGAGTGTTTTCATCACTGACAGGCTCAGACTGTTACTGTAAGTGTTTGATGACATGATGAAAGGATCCCTACAGAGATAGAGCTTCATGTTAATGAGTGAAATCTTTCAGTTTAACCAGAAACAGTCCTGACATCACCGTCACCAAACCCACCAGAGTCCATTTAAATAAACAGTCATTTTAACATCATTAAACTCACGTCATTCACAGTTGACAGATAAAACCCACAGAAGCTGACATGGTTCGTCTTTCCACTGTTCAACAATCTCCAGCTCCGGTTTGGTTTTAAATTAACCCTTAATTCACCAGTCAGATGTGCCAACATGCTGCCTCTGTACACACTAACATGACTGGTTATTTAAATGGAGTCTGGTGGGTTTGGTGACGGTGATTTCAGGACTGTATCAGGACTGTTTCTCTGTAGGGATCCTTTCCATAATGTTGTCAGACACTTCTCCTACCAATCTGAGCCTGTCAGTGACAAAACACTTTGACTGGACGCACACTGGCGGTGCACAGTTGTCCTGTGTGTTAACATTACAGCCAGTGTTGCAGCTGCTGATGCAGCGCTCTCGTTCAATACTGGACCTGTTTCACAAGCGGTTGTTCCCATCAGCCCCTGAGATACAGACCCTGTGAAGGTCGGGTCCAGGTTCAAATCTACAGACGTCACTCTTTAATAAACCTGTAAGTGTTTTTGAAACGTATAGATGAACTCGTGTGTTCAGGAGCAGACTCGGTCCGTCTCCTCTGGAGCTTCTGTTTGAGACACATCAGTCTCCGTCTCCGTCCTCCCTCCGTTTACTCACCCAGCCAGCCGGCGAACTCTCTGAAGGTGACCAGGTTGTGGCGTTCCTGGTCCAGCAGGGTGAAGGTGCGGTTGGCCAGCGTGTCAGAGTGCTGGTTGGAGCTGCCGGGCCACGGCGCCAGCAGCCCGTACAGGCTCTTAAACTGGGGCCGGTCCAGCCGGTACTGCCGCTCAATGTAGGAGTGACCGGAGTCACCGTGACGCCACGCCGCAGCCTCCGCCGCGGCCGC
Organism: Epinephelus fuscoguttatus; assembly: GCF_011397635.1. NCBI lineage: Eukaryota > Metazoa > Chordata > Actinopteri > Perciformes > Serranidae > Epinephelus > Epinephelus fuscoguttatus. Next base: position 43,231,962 of record NC_064764.1, read on the forward strand.
AGAGCTGCTGTCGCCCCAGTACAGACTGATGAAGTGCTCCGTCTGGACATGTGAGGAAGAGGAGGAGAGGATGAAGAAGCTGACACAGCTGATGGTTTAAATGATAAAGTGGAGGAGAAGAAGAAACCTTGAAGAGGTCGTAGACGTCGGCCAGGTCCTCTGGAGAGATGGAGACATCTGGAGTCACCAGCCTCAGCTGCAGACACACACAGAGGGAGGAGACGCAGGAGGAGACACAGGGAGGAGACGCAGGAGGAGACGCAGGAGGAGACAGAGAGAGGAGACGCAGGAGGAGACACAGGGAGGAGACGCAGGAGGAGACGCAGGAGGAGACACAAGGAGGAGACGCAGGGAGGAGACGCAGGAGGAGACGCAGGGAGGAGACACAGGGAGGAGACGCAGGGAGGAGACACAGGGAGGAGACGCAGGAGGAGACGCAGGAGGAGACAGAGAGAGGAGACGCAGGAGGAGACACAGGGAGGAGACACAGGGAGGAGACAGAGGGAGGAGACACAGGAGGAGACACAGGGAGGAGACACAGGGAGGAGACGCAGGGAGGAGACACAGGGAGGAGACGCAGGAGGAGACGCAGGAGGAGACAGAGAGAGGAGACACAGGGAGGAGACGCAGGAGGAGACGCAGGGAGGAGACAGAGGGAGGAGACACAGGGAGGAGACGCAGGGAGGAGACGCAGGGAGGAGACACAGGGAGGAGACGCAGGAGGAGACGCAGGAGGAGACAGAGAGAGGAGACGCAGGAGGAGACACAGGGAGGAGACAGAGGGAGGAGACACAGGAGGAGACACAGGGAGGAGACACAGGGAGGAGACAGAGAGAGGAGACACAGGGAGGAGACGCAGGAGGAGACGCAGGAGGAGACAGAGAGAGGAGACACAGGGAGGAGACGCAGGAGGAGACGCAGGGAGGAGACAGAGGGAGGAGACACAGGGAGGAGACACAGGGAGGAGACGCAGGAGGAGACGCAGGAGGAGACAGAGAGAGGAGACACAGGGAGGAGACAGAGGGAGGAGACACAGGGAGGAGACGCAGGGAGGAGACGCAGGAGGAGACGCAGGAGGAGACAGAGAGAGGAGACACAGGGAGGAGACACAGGGAGGAGACGCAGGGAGGAGACACAGGGAGGAGACGCAGGAGGAGACGCAGGAGGAGACAGAGAGAGGAGACACAGAAAGAAGACACAGGGAGGAGACAGAGAGAGGAGGAGACGCAGGAGGAGACGCAGGAGGAGACAGAGAGAGGAGACGCAGGAGGAGACACAGGGAGGAGACGCAGGGAGGAGACGCAGGAGGAGACAGAGAGAGGAGACACAGGGAGGAGACACAGGGAGGAGACACAGGAGGAGACGCAGGAGGAGACAGAGAGAGGAGACACAGGGAGGAGACGCAGGAGGAGACACAGGGAGGAGACACAGGGAGGAGACGCAGGGAGGAGACACAGGGAGGAGACACAGGGAGGAGACGCAGGGAGGAGACGCAGGAGGAGACAGAGAGAGGAGACGCAGGAGGAGACACAGGGAGGAGACGCGGGAGAGACACAGGAGGACGAGGAGGAGAGGCAGGAGGAGACAGAGAGAGGAGACGCAGGAGGAGACACAGGGAGGAGACAGAGGGAGGAGACACAGGAGGAGACACAGGGAGGAGACACAGGGAGGAGACGCAGGGAGGAGACACAGGGAGGAGACGCAGGAGGAGACGCAGGAGGAGACAGAGAGAGGAGACACAGGGAGGAGACCCAGGAAGGAGACCCAGGGAGGAGACAGAGGGAGGAGACACAGGAGGAGACGCAGGAGGAGGCAGGAGAGGCGCGGAGGAGACAGAGAGAGGAGACACAGGGAGGAGACAGAGGGAGGAGACACAGGGAGGAGACGCAGGAGGAGACAGAGAGAGGAGACACAGGGAGGAGACACAGGGAGGAGACGCAGGGAGGAGACACAGGGAGGAGACGCAGGAGGAGACGCAGGAGGAGACAGAGAGAGGAGACACAGAAAGAAGACACAGGGAGGAGACAGAGAGAGGAGACGCAGGGAGGAGACGCAGGAGGAGACAGAGAAAGAAGACACAGGGAGGAGACGCAGGAGGAGACGCAGAAGGAGACAGAAAGAGGAGACACAGAAAGAAGACACAGGGAGGAGACGCAGGAGGAGACGCAGGAGGAGACGCAGGAGGAGACAGAGAAAGAAGACACAGGGAGGAGACGCAGGAGGAGACGCAGAAGGAGACAGAAAGAGGAGACACAGAAAGAAGACATAGGGAGGAGACAGAGAGAGGAGACACAGGGAGGAGACGCAGGTCTGACATGACACTCAGCTGTCACAGTCGCCTTCCATTGTATGTCAAAGTGTATGTTCTGGGTGCTCACAGTGTTTTCTTTGGCCGTGTCCTCGTGAGCCTGCAGCACCTGGACTCTGTGTCGACAGCGAGAAGATCTGCCTCAGAGGTCTGAGAGAGGAAACACAGATGGCACAGAGCTCTGACTACATGAAACATACGCTGTGCACTGACAGCTGTCTGGGAGAGCGCAGAGTCGTTGAGATCAAAGTGTATGTTCTGGGTGCTCACAGTGTTTTCTTTGGCCGTGTCCTCGTGAGCCTGCAGCACCTGGACTCTGTGTCGACAGCGAAGCCTCTCGATCTGCCTCACCGTCAGGTCTCCGAATTTCTGACGGCAGGAAACACAGATGGCACAGAGCTCTGACTACATGAAACATACGCTGTGCACTGACAGCTGTCTGAGCGCGCCTCACCTCGTACGAGTCGTTGATGAGGTCGGTGATGTTCGTGTGTCGCACGGTGAAAACATCGGCGTCACTGCTGCTGCTGGTTTCCTCTGCAGCCGGTGGGGACGACGGAGGACTGGACGACTCTTCACTTCCTACCTGCTCCAGAAAACTGCAGAGCACAAGGTTCACAGACTCAGTATGTGCTGCTGACACATGGATATTTTTGATGAGACTAGTCTGAAGATGAGTATCACACACAGTCAAGTAATTGTACCCAGAAAACATTTGAATGTACGTACCTGGTGAGGATCATGAGCGCCTGCCCGTCGTCCGTGCTTGCAGACAGCTGAGCAGCGTTGGCTTCCAGCACCGCCAAACCCAGCTGGAAGATGGCTTTGATTCCATGGAAGAAGAAACAGTCGACCACGCAGACGGCGCTGTGGAAGGGCAGGACGCTGAGGAAGAGGGTGAGGAACCACGAGAGGGAGACGGAGGAGAGGGTGGAGAGGTCTGGAACGTGTTCGGCCAGCTCGGGGAGACGCTCCCTGATCAGCTCCTCAAACACCGACTGGTCCACCTGAGCTCCTGCAGGAAGAAGGACGGAGGAGGAGGAGGAGGAGGAGGAGGAGGAGGAAGGATGGAGGAGGAGGAGGAGGAGGAGGAAGGATGGAGGAGGAGGAGGAGGATTGGGCCTTTATGTTAGTCCTTGTTAACATTCATCATTCATCAAGAACAAAAACCAACAAGGCTTCAGAATCAATCAGAGACTGAACACGTGTGAGCTGAAGCTTTCAGGACCAGTCTGAAGGATTCTAGCAGCATCTAGTCGAGAAGATTAAAACCAGCTGAATCTGCAGGTCGGATTCCTTCAGTGTTCATGAAGGTTTTCACTGGAGCCAAATTATCCACAGAAGACTCGTCTTCTCCAGAACACACGGATCAGATGTCTCATTTATAAACACTGTACGCACAGAGCGAGGCTGACAGAGGCGTACTCCACTTCACACGCTAAAGTTGTGATGTCTAACAACAGACCTGATGGAGAAGCTCCAACTCATGACCCATGCTGACCAAAATTTTGGAGACGGGATAATTGGCGACGCAGACGGTGAGGTGGAGCCTGACTGTTTTATAAACAAGACTGATTCAAACCTGGTTATAAACTCCATGAGGCAGCTTCACGTTACAAACCAGTGTCAATCCAACACACACGTCACTGTCACATCTGTACGCTCACTACACTCCCAGAAACAAACACAGCAGCTGGTTTAAACCAGGAAACACTCTGAATGAAGATGTTTAAAAAACATTTTAAGTATCTGTTTTCTGCAGCTGCTCGTCACAGAGCGGCTGCAGGCTCTGGCCAACACAAAGATGCAAATGTCCCTATCTAGAGTCAGTGACCTAGTTCTTCTTTCCACAAGGCATTTAGCGATGGGACAAAATCATAATTTTTCAAGTTCCGCTGGTGAATGTTATCAGATGACATTTATATGTACACAGGTATGGTATGGACTGAAATATTATCATCATGTTGATGTCAAAGTTGATATAAGGGGAAGTGACACATGAAAAAAGGAGGACAATGAGCAGTCGGCGTTTGGAGGTGAGTGAGGAGTTTTCCCGTCACTGAGGATCAAACCAAATTCAGTGGATTATTTTTTGTTCCTTGTGGGATCACTTCCAAGACACAGCTTTTGTGCCAAGCGGGACGAGTGGTGAGATTGCGTGGTTCTTTGTCTAATTTTGTGAACTGCGGCGCTTCATTACTCACCAACGAACTTCCCTTTAATATATATATTTTTCTTTTTTGCTGGCTTCTGGGACTTTGAGTGACTGGGGGATTATTCAGGTTATTTTTGTGAAGGTTGTGAAGGTTGTGAAGGCTGTGAATTGTGGATATCGAGGAAAAAGTGTTTGTTTACCTCTGAATTGTTTGTTGAACCGGCGACCACGCTGTTATTGTTTGGGGTTATTTCTGTCCAGACGCAGACATGATTTAATTTATTGCCCTAAAGATTGATTATTAATTCAACTATATGTGACTCATTCGTTAATCCAACGGCTCACTCTGAGGGAACACGAATATGATTCTTATTTTCAGGTCAATATACACTTAAAAATATTTAACTTATTTAACACTTAAAAATTATTTTTCACACACACACACACACACACATATATATATATACACACATATATACACATGTATATATATATATATATATATATATATATATATATATACACACGTGTATATATGTGTGTATATACACGTGTATATATATACATATATACATGTGTATATATGTGTGTATATATATATATATATATGTGTGTGTGTGAAAAATAATTTTTCATCCATCCATCCATCATCCATCATCCATCCATCCATCCATCCATCATCCATCCATCATCCATCCATCCATCATCCATCCATCCATCATCCATCCATCCATCATCCATCCATCATCCATCCATCCATCATCCATCCATCATCCATCCATCCATCCATCATCCATCCATCCATCATCCATCCATCCATCCATCCATCCATCCATCATCCATCCATCCATCATCCATCCATCATCCATCCATCATCCATCCATCCATCCATCCATCCATCATCCATCATCCATCCACCCACCCAACCAGGAGGATCGTGATTCAACATGAAGGAGCAGCGGCCCTACTCCGAGCTCCCTCCTGTATCTCAAACTCTTACACGCTGGAGCTTTGAGCAGCTTTACACACTGAGATAAAACAACGTTCATGCAACTTGAACATTGTAATATGATCTATATACAGTCTCATCCAAAAACTGTGTCAGACTCAAACAGTCATATTGTTGTTATAAACATATTCTGTCATCACAGACGAGGTTACACAGTCAAAAGATGCATTTATTATTTTTCTGTGTCTGTCTGATGGTCGAGGAAATTATTAAAACAAATGCAGCCTTTAAATCTGTGCCTCACATACAGATTCTCAGAACACAATCAGAGGACGAACACAAAAACGTGGATATTAAAGGAAGAGGAAATTGTTCCAAAGCACCTGACAAGTCAGAAATAAACTGTCTGACAAACACAGGAAATGAGTCCAACAATAAGGCTTCAGCAGCTCAAAGGAAATAACCACCAGCACCACATGCCGCCGTGACCAACTTTGAAGAGGAGCAGCGACTGTCAGCGTCTGAACGGCAGGAAATACAGCAAATAAATAAAGGTCATTGTTTGTGACCTCTGACCTATGACCCTGTGGTTACAGTGACTAAATAAAGGTCGTTGTTTGTGACCTCTGACCTATGACACTGCGGTTAAAGTGACTAAATAAAGGTCGTTGTTTGTGACCTCTGACCTATGACCCTGCGGTTACAGTGACTAAATAAAGGTCGTTGTTTGTGACCTCTGACCTATGACCCTGCGGTTAAAGTGACTAAATAAAGGTCGTTGTTTGTGACCTCTGACCTATGACCCTGCGGTTAAAGTGACTAAATAAAGGTCGTTGTTTGTGACCTCTGACCTATGACCGTGCTGTTAAAGTGAATAAATAAAGGTCGTTGTTTGTGACCTCTGACCTATGACCGTGCTGTTAAAGTGACTAAATAAAGGTCGTTGTTTGTGACCTCTGACCTATGACCGTGCTGTTAAAGTGAATAAATAAAGGTCGTTGTTTGTGACCTCTGACCTATGACCGTGCTGTTAAAGTGACTAAATAAAGGTCGTTGTTTGTGACCTCTGACCTATGACCCTGTGGTTAAAGTGACTAAATAAAGGTCGTTGTTTGTGACCTCTGACCTATGACCTGCGGTTACAGTGACTAAATAAAGGTCGCTGTTTGTGACCTCTGACCTATGACCCTGCGGTTACAGTGACTAAATAAAGGTCGTTGTTTGTGACCTCTGACCTATGACCTGCGGTTACAGTGACTAAATAAAGGTCGCTGTTTGTGACCTCTGACCTATGACCCTGCGGTTACAGTGACTAAATAAAGGTCGTTGTTTGTGACCTCTGACCTATGGCCCTGCGGTTACAGTGACTAAATAAAGGTCGTTGTTTGTGACCTCTGACCTATGACCCTGCGGTTAAAGTGACTAAATAAAGGTCGTTGTTTGTGACCTCTGACCTATGACCCTGCGGTTACAGTGACTAAATAAAGGTCATTGTTTGTGACCTCTGACCTATGACCCTGCGGTTACAGTGACTAAATAAAGGTCGCTGTTTGTGACCTCTGACCTATGACCCTGCGGTTACAGTGACTAAATAAAGGTCGTTGTTTGTGACCTCTGACCTATGGCCCTGCGGTTACAGTGACTAAATAAAGGTCGTTGTTTGTGACCTCTCACCTATGACCCTGCGGTTGAAGTAGTCAGGTAACATCCTCTCACAAACAGCCACCAGCAGCCAGAAAGCTTCTTCTTCTTTGGCGTAGAGCAGCAGCACCGACGCCAGGATGTTCATCGACTGGACAGAGGAACAGGAAACAGTCAGACGCTGTTTAACAACAGCTGAGAATAAATTACCTCCAGATATTCCAGATGTTCGGTCACAGTTAATCCAGGTTGGTACTGATAAATGATGCACAGCAGGGTCATCACACAGTCTTTCACAGTGTTCATTAAAACAGATATAAACTGCAAAAATAGAAAAATACCTGTGCACAGCTGAAGTTAGGGTGCTGGTACTGTGGCAAAAGTATAAACGTGTCAAGAAAAAAAACACATATGTTGTGGCTACATACCGCACCCCACACAGGACTTTGAAAGAGGATCAAGAATTTAATAGAGCAACACGTTTCGCTTACAGCTTGAGCCTGACTCTTTCAAAGTCCTGTCTGGTGTGCGGCATGTAGCCACAACATATGTGGTTTTTTTCTTTTCACAGATGTAAGCTGCAGTTTTAACACATTTCAAAGTTCTCTTATTTCCACATTTGGTCGTTACATGATAACGTCATGATCAAATTTCAAAATAAAATTGATGAATCATTTTCAAATGTCTCTAATTTACTTCACTGTATTTATTAAGTCAGTGATTGGCAGTGTGCCCCCTCACAGGAAAAGCATGTGCAGAGCAGCAGCCTGAGACACTGAAGTACAAGAACTACTACTGCTACAGCTACAACTAACAAAACTGCTGCGATGACATGCTATACTATGACTTTTTTTCCCGTGATTTTGGACGACATGCTGTACTATGAATTTTTTCCTTTGATTTTGGACGACATGCTATACTATGACTTTTTTTCCCGTGATTTTGGACGACATGCTGTACTATGAATTTTTTCCTTTGATTTTGGACGACATGCTATACTATGACGTTTTTCCTTTGATTTTGGGCGACATGCTATACTATGACTTTTTTCCTTTGATTTTGGACGACATGCTATACTATGACGTTTTTCCTTTGATTTTTGACGACATGCTATACTATGACGTTTTTCCTTTGATTTTGGACGGCATGCTATACTATGACTTTTTTCCTTTGATTTTTGACGACATGCTATACTATGACGTTTTTCCTTTGATTTTGGACGACATGCTGTACTATGAATTTTTTCCTTTGATTTTTGACGACATGCTATACTATGAATTTTTTCCTTTGATTTTGGGCGACATGCTATACTATGAATTTTTTCCTTTGATTTTTGACGACATGCTATACTATGACGTTTTTCCTTTGATTTTGGACGGCATGCTATACTATGACTTTTTTCCTTTGATTTTGGACGACATGCTATACTATGACGTTTTTCCTTTGATTTTGGACGGCATGCTATACTATGACTTTTTTCCTTTGATTTTTGACGACATGCTATACTATGACTTTTTTCCTTTGATTTTTGACGACATGCTATACTATGACGTTTTTCCTTTGATTTTGGACGACATGCTGTACTATGAATTTTTTCCTTTGATTTTGGACGACATGCTATACTATGACGTTTTTCCTTTGATTTTGTTCGACATGCTATACTATGACGTTTTTCCTTTGATTTTGGACGACATGCTATACTATGACTTTTTTCCTTTGATTTTGTTCGACATGCTATACTATGACGTTTTTCCTTTGATTTTGGACGACATGCTATACTATGACTTTTTTCCTTTGATTTTGTTCGACATGCTATACTATGACGTTTTGTCATGATTTTGGATGACATGCTATACTATGACTTTTTTCCTTTGATTTTGGACGACATGCTATACTATGACTTTTTTCCCACGATTTTTGAGGACATGCTATACTTTGACCTTTTTTTTCATTATTTTTAATTTTATGATGATTTTACAAAAGTATTTTAGAAATTCTCGTACTCGTCGTCGTCGTCGTCCTCCGCTTATCCGGGTCCAGGTTGCGGGGGCAGCAGCCTCAGCAAGGAAGCCCAGACAGTCCTCTCCCCAGCCACTTCCATCAGCTCTTCCGCGGGAACCCCGAGGCGTTCCCAGGCCAGCCGGGTGATGTAGTCCCTCCAGCGTGTTCTGGGGCAGCCCCGAGGTCTCCTCCCGGTTGGACACGCCCGAAACACCTGCCAAGGGAGGCGTCCGGAAGGCATCCTTACCAGATGCCCGAACCACCTCAACTGGCTCCTCTCGATGTGGAGGAGCAGCGGCTCTACTCCGAGTCCCTCCCGAATGTCTGAGCTCCTCACCCTATCCCTAAGGCTGAGCCCAGCCACCCTGCGGAGGAAACTCATTTCGGCCACTTGTATTCGCGATCTCACTCTTTCGGTCACTACCCAGAGCTCGTGACCATAGGTGAGGGTTGGAACATAGATCGACCGGTAAATCGAGAGCTTCGCTTTCTGGCTAAGCTCCCTTTTCACCACAACGGACCGGTTAAGCGCCCGCATCACTGTTGACGCTGCCCCAATCCGCCTGTCAATCTCCCGCTCCATCCTACCCTCACTCGTGAACAAGATCCCGAGATACTTAAACTCCTCCACCTGAGGAAGGACCTCCCCCCTGACCTGGAGTGGGCAATCCACCCTTTTCTGGCTGAGGACCATGGCCTCGGGATTCTCATCCCAGCCGCTTCACACTCGGCTGTGAACCACCCCAGCGAGAGCTGGAGGTCACTGTTCGATGGAACTAGGAGGACCACGTCATCCGCAAAAAGCAGGGACGAGATTCTCCCATCACCGAACCTGACACCCTCCACCACTCGGCTGCGCCTAGAAATTCTGTCCATAAACGTTATGAACAGAGCCGGTGACAAAGGGCAGCCCTGGCGGAGTCCAACCCTCACCGGGAACAGGTCCGACTTACTGCCAGCCACGTGAACCAGACTCATGCTCCTTCGGTACAGGGACTGGATGGCCCTTAGCAAGGGACCACCCACCCCATACTCCCGGAGCACCCCCCACAGGATGCCCCTGGGGACACGGTCGTAAGCCTTCTCCAAATCCACAAAACACATGTGGACTGGTTGGGCGAACTCCCATGCCCCCTCCAGCACCCTGGCGAGGGTAAAGAGCTGGTCCATGGTTCCACGTCTGGGACGAAAACCACATTGCTCCTCCTCGATCCGAGGTTCAACTATCGACCGGACCCTCTTCTCCAGCACCCTGGAGTAGACCTTACTGGGTAGGCTGAGGAGTGTGATCCCCCTGTAGTTGGAACACACTCTCTGGTCCCCTTTCTTGAAAATGGGGACCACCACCCCGGTCTGCCACTCCAAGGGCACTGCCCCTGATGTCCACGCAATGTTGCAGAGGCGTGTCAGCCAAGACAGCCCTACAACATCCAGAGCCTTGAGATATCCGGGACGAATCTCATCCACCCCCGGGGCTCCGCCGCCTTGGAGTTGTTTCACCACCTCGGCGACTTCTGCCCCAGAAATTGGACGACCCGCCCCCGAGACCCCCGTCTCTGTTTCCTCACTGGAATACGTGTTGGTGGGATTGAGGAGCTCCTCAAAGTATTCCTTCCACCGCCCGACAGTGTCCCCAGTTGACGTCAGCAGCTCCCCGCCCCCACTGTAAACAGTGTGAGCAAGTTGCCGCCTTCCCCCCCTGAGGCGCCGGACGGTTTGCCAGAACCTCTTTGGAGCCGATCGATAGTCTTCCTCCATGGCCTCACCGAACTCCTCCCATGCCCGAGTTTTGCCTCCACGACTGCCGCCGCCCGCTCTCAGCAGCCGCCGGTACCCATCAACTGCTTCCGGAGATCCACAGACCAACCATGCCCTGTAGGCCTCCTTCTTCAGCCTGACGACTCCCCTCACCTCTGGTGTCCACCAGCAGGTTCGGGGATTACCGCCGCGACTGGCACCAGCGGCCTTGCGGCCACAGCTCGCAACTGCCGCCTCAACAATGGCAGAGCAGAACAAGGCCCATTCGGACTCAATGTCCCCCTCCGCCCTCGGGACGCGGTCGAAGCTCTCCCGGAGGTGGGAGTTGAAGATCATCTGGACAGGTTCTTCCGCCAGGCGTTCCCAGCAGACCCTCACTGTTCGTTTGGGCCTGCCAGGTCTGCGCGGCGTCTTCCCCTGCCATCTGATCCAACTCACCACCAGGTGGTGGTGGTGGTTGACAGCTCTGCTCCTCTCTTCACCCGAGTGTCCAGAACATATGGCCGCAGGTCAAATGATACGACTACAAAGTCGATCACTGACCTGCGACCTAGGCTGTCCTGGTGCCACGTGCACCGATGGACATCCTTATGTTTGAACATGGTGTTAGTTATGGCCAAACTGCGACCCGCACAGAAGTCCAATAACTGAACACCACTCGGGTTCAGATCAGGCAGGCCGTTCCTCCCAATCACGCCCCTCCAGGTCCCGCTGTCATTGTCCACGTGAGCGTTGAAGTCCCCCAGCAGAACAATGGAGTCCCCGGTTGGGGCACTGTCCAGCACCCATCCCAGGGACTCGAAAAAGGGTGGGTACTCTGAACTGTTGTTCGGTGCATAAGCACAGACAACAGTCAGGACCCGTTCCCACCCGACCGCAGGGAAGCAACCCTTTCGTCTACCGGGTAAACCCCAACGTACAGGCAGAGAGTCTGGGGACTATCAGAAAGCCCACCCGGCCCTCCGCCTCTCGAGCAACTCCAGCGAAGGAGAGAGTCCAACCCCTCTCAAGGACTAGGGTTCCAGAGCCGGAACTATGTGTCGAGGTGAGGCCGACTATATCTAGCCGGTAACGCTCAGCCTCTTCCACAAGCTCCGGCTCCTCCCCCACCAGAGAGGTGACATTCCATGTCCCAAGAGCCAACTTCTGTAACCGAGGATCAGACCGCCAAAGCTCCCGCCTTGGTCTGCTGCCCAATCCACATTGCACCGAACCCTTCTGGATCCCTCTTCGGGTGGTGGGCCTGCAGGGGGACGAGCCCATGTAGCCGGTTCGGGCTGGGCCCGGCCGGACCCCATGGGCGAAGGCCCGACCACCAGGCGCTCGCCCACGGACCCCAACCCCAGGCCTGGCTCCAGGGCGGGGCCGCGGTAACCCTCCGGGCCGGGTACACGTATCCTTGATCATAACCATTATGAAGGGTCTTTTGAACCGTTCTTCGTCTGACCCTTCGCCCAAAACCAATCTGCCATGGGAAACCCTACCAGGGGCAAAATGCCCCCGACAGCACAGCTCCTAGGGTCATTAGGGCACTCAAACTCCACCACGATAAGGTGACGGTTCTCGGAGGAGTATTTTAGAAATTATGTTTCCAAATAATATATTTTCTAGATTGATGAAGAAGTCCAGGAAATAACACACAAATATTCTTAGTTTTTGTTTGGTTGGCTTCATGTGCTCCACCCACTTCTGAAACCAAACCAACGCCTTGTTAGTACAACTGCTGCTGCTGCTACTACTGCAGTTACAGCAGCCACCACAAAGTCATATTTCAGTAATTACTGTGCAGTGACATCATTTTCTCTGCACCAATCCATCACCATACTGCTCGGATCTTTGGATTCCTACCTGACAGTATCCAATCCTGGGGTTGCGGTGAGCGTAGGCGGTGAGGACACGTCTGAGTGCGGCAATGCCGGTAGGGTTTTGAAAGGCAGGATGGTCGGGCAGAGAGCGGTGAAGATCCCGCTCAATCTCCTCAGTAGCCAGGCTGCTGTGGCCCATCGACTTCTGCACCATGCTGGTGTAATAGCCCTGGTGGGACTCCAGCTCTGAAGACGCATCTGCACAAACCAGAGGCAGAGAAACTGTTAACAAGCAGCAGCAGAGTGTTCTCCAAAGAGAAGCCTCTGATCTCGTCCTCTGTCACACCATAACAAAAAGACATTATGTTATTCTGAACATGCTGTACGTACACAAAATGCTCCTCAATCCAGAATAGCGTTGGTCTTTACTGGAAAATACTAAATCTGGAAGAAGGCCTAATTCAGAATATCCCAATGAAATATGCTGTTTTTATGACCTGAATTAAATTCTGACTATTCTGGATAATGGAGGAATATCAGGGTTTCATGTACACGTACTCACTTATAGAACCAGCAGGGGATGAGGAGTTATGGGACAGACCATACACACACTAACACACACACATCATCATCATCATCATCATTATTAGCCCGGCGCGCACATGTAGGAAAATCCAGTCAGTGTTGTTGTTATTCTGTGAAATGTGGGAATGAATGAGGTCATCCTCCATTTAAACATCCTGACACTGAAGAAAAGATTTAGCACACAAAGCAAGAAGAGAAATTATCATCACATTAAATTCACCATGTCTAATTATCTGACTGGTATTTATATAGATATATATTTTCCACATTGTGTTTTCAGTAGGTCTTTGTTGTTATTGGACTGTTGTCCACTGATTTCTGAGGAAATCATACTTCCCATGCGCGAAAAATCACCAAACTTTGCACAAAGGTCCAGTCCCATGCCAGATTTGCTCAGCTGCAAACACAAGTCCATAGTCCTGATGGTGGCGCTACAGCAAGCGTCTAAAGTTCAAAACTGTGAAAATTCACAACAAATCGTCCGTATGTGCTACAACTTCACAACTTTCACCAAACTGTAGCCCCAATACTGAAGAAACTTTTGGACATTTATATATTAAAAGTATGAAGTTCATCACTTTTTTTTTTTCAAAACTTATTAAACCTCTCTCCTCCCACAATTTTTGCTCAGTTGTCACCAAACTTGCTACAGAGCATCTTCAGACTGTCCTACAAAAACTTTGTTTCTCAGATTTTTGATTTATCAAAAATTGAGCCTACAGTGCATCAAAATGTTTGACTGTAAACGGTACTGTAAACATATACATGCAAATTCTTGCTAAATAAGTTTTCAATGTTCATGAAAAAAATTGATGACGTTTGGTAAATATCAGAATTATATATCAAAAACTACACTTTTGACAGCATTTTGAATTCTGTCCTCATGTGAACCATTGCTGTCAATGGAAATACTTTACACATCAGTTTTTCACTTATGGAGATAATCAGTCATTGTTAAAAAAACAAACAAATTAACAACATCTCCATGCTGTCTAGATGCAAGATGTGTATTTTCAGATTTTTGTCTTGATAACTGAATTTATGGCAGCAGTCTGAAATCTGCCTTGACAGCTGCTGTCATCCTGGTGGCTGGCTTAGTCAATTTGTGAAGCCACAGATGAGTTGTCACTGGCTAATTAGCTCAGTAAGATAGAAGATGCTCCTTGGTGTCAGAGGTTGTGAGTTCAAACCTCAACTGATGCAAAATGTATATTGTAATGGCAACTTTCTTGTTGTCCTCATTCTGCCTCTTGTTGATCAGAATTGCCTAAATTTGCCTAAATTTGCCTAAAATTGCCCGGCCCCGACCATCGTCTGTTTGAATGAGCCTGTGGCTTCTTGACCTCTCCTGACACATTAAAATTTCATCTTCTACTTTTATTTTTGACTTTCTGGATTTTTTAGCAGTTTCACGTGTGTGCAATGTAAAAAAGAGGAAGCATGCTTTCTTGTTGATGAATGCCCAAAATATCTTCACCATGAGAGGAACTGATTCACTCACTCTGTAATGAAAGTGTTGAGGCGGCAGTAAGATAGAACTGTTTCTCATATATCAATAAAAACTGTCTCATCATATGTTTTATGCTTCTTTCTGTTTCTATATTCTGTGACACAAAGACATGACCTCAGATTGTTCTACTTCTTATTTTATTGAAGTTGTCAGTCACTATTTTTTCTGACTAAACAAAGTTTTTTATTCATGTGAGGAGGAGGACGCATACTGCCAGGAAGGAGCAGTGATAATAAGTTAGGACAGACAGTTTTTCCTGATCAGCTGTGAGGGTCCTAAGGACAGAGGGATGTTGTATGCTGTAAAGCCCTGTGAGGCAAATTGTGATTTGTGATATTGGGCTTTATAAATAAAATTGATTGATTGATTGATTGAAATCCCATAATAACCTTTGAGCATATTGTAATGAGAGAAAACTAGACTTCTGCTCCTTCTCTTGGTTCTGTTTTCAGACTGAAGAAAATCTATGATGGGGGACTTTGTCCAATCACAGGTCATTTCAGAGAGAGGGCGTTCCTATTGGCTGTTCTACAAATGCGTGCACGTCCCTTCAGTGAAAACCTGATTGAATGGCAGATTCAATCCTGCAGAGAAAGTTGCTGTTCCAGCATTGCCAACAACTGTCTCCACTGCAGAGCAACCCAACAAAGAGACGGACTGATCAAACAGAGTCTGAAAGAGAGTCTGACAATAAACTAAATAAAACACGTGTCAGTATCAGTGAAGAGTTTCAGACATGGAGACATCATGATGCTAACAGTTTAGCCTCCTGCTAACAGGAGCCTCAAATCACTGTGTGCCTCAGCGTCACGCCCCACCCTGCCCAAACAGACCACCTCTGCAGGAGGAGAGCAAACAGCAGCTCCAGAGACAGATCGACAGTCAGCAGCTGCAGCAACTTGATTTCAGTCAGCTCAAACCCCACCTCTGAGGATCAGACAGCCCTCGCTGGATCAGCAAACTTTCTGTTGCTGCTGTTACACAGGTTAGACCTCATGCTGCTGCTGGATACCAGCCTGCTGTGACACCCAGATGAATTCAAGACATTACAGCTGCTGCCTGTTCTCCTCCCAGCAAAGCAGTCCACAGCGGCAGGGAGCGAGGCGGAGGGACCATGCGGTGGCTAACGGCTAATTCTAGTCTCATCTGTGGTCTGATAAACAGGGAGGGCGCTACAATAAAATAAGACAAATAAATCAGTGCATGGAAACACCGTGTTTCTGCATTGAGTGTGTGCGTATGCCTGTGGTTGTCTGGTGGGAGGAGCTTAGGACAGAGAGGGGAGGAGCTTCAGGAGGAGGGTGTGCTGTATGTTTCGCCTTCTTCAGACTTCCCATACTGTTGCCTTCTGTATCTCTCTCTTACCTGAAAACGTCATCCACAGCTCCCCTCGCAGTGACTCTGGGATCCCCATGGCAACAAGCCTTTGGATCTTCTCTGTGCGGAACATGTGGACGCCACGACCGAACTCTGTGAAGTGATTCTCCCACAGCCGCTCTTTCACCTGCTCCATGCTCTGAACACGTACATACACACACACACAAATTCAGACATTAAGGTGTTGACTCGTTGAGTGTGCTGAGATCTGACTGCAGCTTGTGTGTGCAAACTTTGTCTCTCTCTTATAAACAAATTGAGTTTGACTCGTGTGCGCTGAGACAGACTCAAACTCTGACTCCACCTTGTTGCCATTGGTTCCTGGTTG
This sequence comes from Epinephelus fuscoguttatus, assembly GCF_011397635.1. Taxonomy (NCBI): domain Eukaryota; kingdom Metazoa; phylum Chordata; class Actinopteri; order Perciformes; family Serranidae; genus Epinephelus; species Epinephelus fuscoguttatus. The sequence continues at coordinate 43,248,379 of NC_064764.1, forward strand.
GTTCTGGTGGAAGGCTGTCATCAGAGCCTCGCTGTTGACTGTGTTACGCAGAGCGTGCTCCTCTTTCTCCTCTTCATCAGAGTAGCTGCAGTCGTAGTAGAAGGTGTAGTACGGTGTTGGGGAGGTCTGAACAAAATATGAGACCAAACATCATCAGTCTGCAGACAGATGTTTTTCTAGGTGTCAAAATGCAGTAGTTCAACTTTATTTTAAAGGGACAGTTCCTCCTAAAATCAAACATACATGTTCCCCTCTTCCCTGTAGAGCTGTTTATCAGTGTAGACAGTTTAGGTGTGAGCTGCAGAGTGTTGCAGATATGGGCCGTAGAGATGTCTGACTTCTCTCCAGTGTAACAGAACTAGATGACACTCAGCTTGAGGAGCTCAAAACTCAACATCAGTGTCTCTGTAGAGAAATCATGACCTGGTTACTCAAGATAATCCACAGACCTTGTTGCTGCAGTTTGTAAACATTAATGGCGTCCTCTTCAGCTGAGCTGTAACGTTAGCTAGCTCAGTGGTGCTAGGTGAGCTAACAGTAGATACACACTTCCTTCTGCGCAGTGGCACGACACTTTAAACCTACAGGCCTGTCAGCACACAGATGAGCGCAGGTACATTTGGTCCTGACACAACGTGGGCGCTGGCGGTGAAAATGACGACTGTGTTGGTCTGAAACTAACGATGTCAGCTGTCCTGTGCTGTGCGCCACTCTGCAGCAGGAGTGAGAGAAGTTCAGACTCGACCAGCAGCAGTTAGACATGCTTCTCTTTTAGTCACTGACCAGCTTTACATTTTGATGGTAGGGGAATCTGTTGTTGCATCATATGTTTATATATATCTTTGAATGACCCCACCCCCCATTTAGATGGACAAATCTCAGCAGCTCTGCAGCCACAGTGTTAACGTTCACAACCCAGTGTGAGTCCAGCAGTGGGTTGGTTGCATGTCTTTCTCCGTCTGACTCCACACATTCATCTGTGCCTCAAAATATCTAAAACCTAAATGAATGAAATGTCCCAGCGCTCTGAGGTCACACGTACCACGCTCCTCTTGCCGTCCTTCCTGCTGCGGAACATGGACTGTTTCCACTGCAGCGCTCGCAGTCTGGAGTTCAGGCTCTCCACCAGCTCGTCTCGGTCCTGCAGCTCGATCAGCTGGAAGGCCTTTTTGGTCCGAATGCTCACTATGACGGGGTTCGGCAGCAGACTGGTGCTCTCTGCTTTCTCTATAGACAACACCTGACGAGAGGAAGGAAGGAAGGAAGAAAGCAAGGCATCAATACACAATCAGTCACTCACATGACAAGGAAAAGGTCCCTCACAAATAATCAAGGTGTTAATAAAATCTGCTCCTGAGTTCAACAACTAACAATATTCTTGTTATTATTCTATAAAGAAAGATGAAACAAACAGTTTCTACTGTATTTGATTTAATACCATAATATCACTCTGACTGTGACAGGGTGCCTTTATAAGAGATATATGGGAGAGGTCGATAAACCCACAGTTACTACAGCTTAAAGTGTTTCACACAGTTTAAAGTCAAAGCACAGTAACATGGTTTCACATATGAAACAGCAGCTCTGCAGGACGTCTGCAGGAATAAAGAGAGACTCTGCAGGAGCAGATGGGGAATTCCTCTTTATCAGCAGTAACAGATTAATGAGGCGGAAATGATCTCACTAATCTGAAGACAAAGCTTCAAGAGAAAACACAGGAAGTGGAGGATTAAACCAAAGAACCCATGACTCTTCACACTGTTCAGCAACTGACTGACATCAAACTGCTGATCTCTGCTTCATAAACCAAAGTTAAACAGATCAGGAGCTTCACATATTCTGCAAATTTTTATTTTCATATGCAAATACATGTGTAAAACAAGAAGAAGCTTCTGGATTGAAATCACTGATTTAAACTCTGTGTTTCTGTTTTCATTTAAACTTTCAGTGTGTTGGTTGAACATTCAGACGAGGAGCTGAACTAAATCAACCACTTTGATCAATACTTAAAATCAGCTGTGTTATGATGGATTCATTTAACAAGAGGTTTAAAGCTCGCAGGCAGATTCATTTTGGTATCATCTGGCAAACCACTAAACATATTGTAATTCAAGATGACTGAGAGAAAACTAGACTTCTGCTCCTCATCTGGTTTTCAGGAGACTTTGTCCTGATCAAACAGAGTCTGACAATAAACTAAATAAAACACGTGTCAGTATCAGTGAAGTGTTTCAGAGATGGAGACAACGTGTTGCTGATAGTTTAGCCTTATGCTAACTGGAGCCACACAACTGTGGCTTCAAGTTCATGTTCACCGCCTCACTTCCTGCTGCTACAGACCACCTTGCTGGGAGGAGAGAAGGCAGCAGCACCAGAAACTGAACCCTAGTCAGCAGCTGCAGCAACCTGAATCCAGCCAGTACAAACCCCAGCTCTGAGGACCAGACAGCCCAACTCCCCGCTGGATCTGCAAACTTTCTGTTGCTGCTGTTACACAAGTTAGACACAGTGAGGAGGGGCTGAGTGAATTAACTGTGAGCAACCCTACAAAGAAAGAGATTAAATAAATCAATGTACTGTGTGAGGTACGTGTATATACCCATGGTCGTCTGGTGGGAGGGGCTTAGGACAGAGAGGGAGGAGCTGCAGGAGCCTTTTCCAGATTTCTACCCACCCAGGCTTTATTGCACAGAGACACACGACTGTTTTCATGTGATAGAAGAGCTTAGTTTTCAAATCACAGCATCTTTATTTGGTTCACAGATTTCTCAGGAACAATTTATTCTTCTGAATCTCTGAAAGTCTGAGCGTCTCCTCTCACAAAGCAAACATGAGAGCAGAGTGTCACTTTCATTACTGCAGCTTATAACACCTCTGCACTGTAAGGTGTCGGTGTGTGTGAACACATGAAACCAGTGTTACTGTTTAACCAGCAGCTGGCTCAGTCAACACACACTGTTTAACCTACAAACACATGACCATTACACTGACACTCAGACAGAGGGCTTTGTCAGAAAGTCACTCAGGACACGGACAGACTGAAACTAAAATCACATCTGCCTCTGGAGGAGAAGAAAACTGTTGTGTGTTGCCTTCTTCTGTCTGAACTCAGTGGAGATGGTGGTGCATCTCTGTTCAGGCTTCAGCACCCCAAAATCTATATCTGGAGATCTGAAGATCAACTTGTGGAGCCGTAAAATGTCTCTTTATATTTACCAGATGTTTATGTTCAGGTGGTTATCACTCCCTACTAATGATGTCACATGACCTGGACCAATGAATCAGTGTTGTTGGACTTCATCACACTTCATACAGAGAGAAACCCACGCTGACACAGGGAGAACATGTCGGAGCACCTGGAGGAAACCCATGCTGACACGGGTAGAACATGTCAGAGCACCTGGAGGACACCCATGCTGACACAGGGAGAACATGTCAGAGCACCTGGAGGAAACCCACGCTGACACAGGGAGAACATGTCAGAGCACCTGGAGGAAACCCACACTGACACGGGGAGAACATGTCAGAGCACCTGGAGGAAACCCACGCTGACACAGGGAGAACATGTCAGAGCACCTGGAGGAAACCCACTCTGACACAGGGAGAACATGTCAGAGCACCTGGAGGAAACCCACGCTGACACAGGGAGAACATGTGGGAGCACCTGGAGGAAACCCACGCTGACACAGGGAGAACATGTGGGAGCACCTGGAGGAAACCCACACTGACACAGGGAGAACATGTCAGAGCACCTGGAGGAAACCCACTCTGACACAGGGAGAACATGTCAGAGCACCTGGAGGAAACCCACACTGACACAGGGAGAACATGTGGGAGCACCTGGAGGAAACCCACGCTGACACAGGGAGAACATGTCAGAGCACCTGGAGGAAACCCACGCTGACACAGGGAGAACATGTCAGAGCACCTGGAGGAAACCCACGCTGACACAGGGAGAACATGTGGGAGCACCTGGAGGAAACCCACACTGACACAGGGAGAACATGTGGGAGCACCTGGAGGAAACCCACACTGACACAGGGAGAACATGTCAGAGCACCTGGAGGAAACCCACGCTGACACAGGGAGAACATGTGGGAGCACCTGGAGGAAACCCACGCTGACACAGGGAGAACATGTGGGAGGAAGCTGGAGGAAACCCACGCTGACACAGGGAGAACATGTGGGAGCACCTGGAGGAAACCCACACTGACACAGGGAGAACATGTCAGAGCCCCTGGAGGAAACCCACACTGACACAGGGAGAACATGTGGGAGCACCTGGAGGAAACCCACGCTGACACAGGGAGAACATGTGGGAGCACCTGGAGGAAACCCACACTGACACAGGGAGAACATGTCAGAGCACCTGGAGGAAACCCACACTGACATGGGGAGAACATGTGGGAGCACCTGGAGGAAACCCACGCTGACACAGGGAGAACATGTCAGAGCACCTGGAGGAAACCCACTCTGACACAGGGAGAACATGTCAGAGCACCTGGAGGAAACCCACGCTGACACAGGGAGAACATGTCAGAGCACCTGGAGGAAACCCACGCTGACATGAGGAGAACATGTCAGAGCACCTGGAGGAAACCCACACTGACACAGGGAGAACATGTCAGAGCACCTGGAGGAAACCCACACTGACACAGGGAGAACATGTCAGAGCACCTGGAGGAAACCCACGCTGACACAGGGAGAACATGTAGGAGCACCTGGAGGAAACCCACGCTGACACAGGGAGAACATGTGGGAGGAAGCTGGAGGAAACCCACGCTGACACAGGGAGAACATGTCAGAGCACCTGGAGGAAACCCACACTGACACAGGGAGAACATGTGGGAGCACCTGGAGGAAACCCACACTGACACAGGGAGGACATGTCAGAGCACCTGGAGGAAACCCACGCTGACACAGGGAGAACATGTGGGAGGAAGCTGGAGGAAACCCACGCTGACACAGGGAGAACATGTCAGAGCACCTGGAGGAAACCCACGCTGACACAGGGAGAACATGTGGGAGCACCTGGAGGAAACCCACGCTGACACAGGGAGAACATGTCAGAGCACCTGGAGGAAACCCACGCTGACACAGGGAGAACATGTGGGAGGAAGCTGGAGGAAACCAACGCTGACACAGGGGGAACATGTCGGGCAACCTGGAGGAAACCCACGCTGACCCCGGGCGCGCCTGTCAGAGCACCTGGAGGAAACCCACGCTGACACAGGGAGAACATGTCAGAGCACCTGGAGGAAACCCACGCTGACACAGGGAGAACATGTCAGAGCACCTGGAGGAAACCCACGCTGACACAGGGAGAACATGTGGGAGGAAGCTGGAGGAAACCCACGCTGACACAGGGAGAACATGTCAGAGCACCTGGAGGAAACCCACGCTGACACAGGGAGAACATGTCAGAGCACCTGGAGGAAACCCACGCTGACCCAGGGAGAACATGTGGGAGCAGCTGGAGGAAACCCACGCTGACACAGGGAGAACATGTCAGAGCACCTGGAGGAAACCCACACTGACACAGGGAGAACATGTCAGAGCACCTGGAGGAAACCCACGCTGACACAGGGAGAACATGTCAGAGCACCTGGAGGAAACCCACACTGACACAAGGAGAACATGTCAGAGCACCTGGAGGAAACCCACGCTGACACAGGGAGAACATGTCAGAGCACCTGGAGGAAACCCACGCTGACACAGTGAGAACATGTCAGAGCACCTGGAGGAAACCCACGCTGACACAGGGAGAACATGTCAGAGCACCTGGAGGAAACCCACGCTGACACAGGGAGAACATGTGGGAGCACCTGGAGGAAACCCACGCTGACACAGGGAGAACATGTGGGAGCACCTGGAGGAAACCCACGCTGACACAGGGAGAACATGTGGGAGCACCTGGAGGAAACCCACGCTGACACAGGGAGAACATGTCAGAGCACCCGGAGGAAACCCACGCTGACAGGGGGAGAACATGTCGGAGCACCTGGAGGAAACCCACGCTGACATGGAGAGAACATGTTGGAGCACCCGGAGAAAACCCACGCTGACAAAGGGAGAACATGTCGGAGTACCTGGAGGAAACCCACGCCGACACACGGAGAACATGTCAGAGCACCTGGAGGAAACCCACGCTGACACAGGGAGAACATGTCAGAGCACCTGGAGGAAACCCACGCTGACACAGGGAGAACATGTGGGAGCACCTGGAGGAAACCCACGCTGACACAGGGAGAACATGTGGGAGCACCTGGAGGAAACCCACACTGACACAGGGAGAACATGTCAGAGCACCTGGAGGAAACCCACACTGACACAGGGAGAACATGTCAGAGCACCTGGAGGAAACCCACGCTGACACGGGGAGAACATGTCAGAGCACCTGGAGGAAACCCACGCTGACACGGGGAGAATATGTCAGAGCACCTGGAGGAAACCCACGCTGACACGGGGAGAATATGTCAGAGCACCTGGAGGAAACCCACGCTGACACAGGGAGAACATGTCAGAGCACCTGGAGGAAACCCACGCTGACACAGGGAGAACATGTCAGAGCACCTGGAGGAAACCCATGCTGACACAGAGAACATGTCAGAGCACCTGGAGGAAACCCACGCTGACACGGGGAGAACATGTCAGAGCACCTGGAGGAAACCCATGCTGACACAGGGAGAACATGTGGGAGCACCTGGAGGAAACCCACGCTGACACGGGGAGAACATGTCAGAGCACCTGGAGGAAACATGCAGACTCCACACAGAAGGGTTCCCCCACCCTCGGGGTTCAAACCAGGAACCCTCTTGCTATAAGGAGACAATGCTAACCACTGCACCGTGCCACCCCCTTATAGTTCACTCATGGTTGTTATCATCTCATCAGTCATTCAAAGGCTTTATGAGAACCACCTGAATGCACCATCAGCTGTTCTGTCAGACTGAGTAAAGAAACATACAACAATAACTTATTAGACCTTCTGTAGAAACCTGGTGTAGTAAAGATGTTCAGGTTCAGCCCGCTGAGCTTCAGTCCTCTCTCAGGTCTGAACACTGCTGTAGTGTTCACAGTGTTATCATGAACTACTGAGGCTGACACATGGACGACTTCAGTCTCTGTGTTTGTAGAGTATGACAGGTGAGATAAACAGCACAGTGTGATGTCATCAGGTGAGACTGTGATGTAGGTAGCGTACCTCTGAGAGAGGGATGACCAGGACGCAGCTGCCTTCCTCTCGGCTGGAGAAGCACAAGTAGCTGTCAGTGGTGTAGAGGATCCCGGCCGTGTGGCAGCGTGCGTGTGGCGTCCACACCGAACAGGACGCCACCTCATGGAGTCTCTCACCCCGGGGGAGCCGAAACAGAGCCAGGACGTACTCCCTTAGAGCCTGCTCCTCCAGGATCCTGGAGAGAAGACGATGATGGAGGGAAGAAGAGTCACAGACGGAAATCAGAAAAAGGTTTGGACTGGAACAAATAGAACCTGGACTTGTTTCTACATTCAGTCTTCAGGTTCAGACACAACTACACATAATGACAGATGTTAGTGCTGTGGATGTTACTGTGGCAGAGAACAACAGATACTGGCTTCAATGGTCAGACTGTGTGTCTGTACTGGTACGATCTGATGTTACTGGTCAGCTGCCGAATGACAAACATGAGGTGAAGCATGAATGAAGCAGCTGATGCTAATTGGCTAACAGAGGCTTGACTTTCCCACACTGCCTGAACTGAACAAATGCTGCACTTTAATACTGACAGCTGAAACTAAATACAGCATTAAAGATTGTGTCAGGTAAATAAATTAAAGTAATATGAAAAAATGGGGAGGAAGAAGAAGAGGAAGAAGAAAGGGAGTGGGCAGTTAGATTAAGTGACTTCAGTCCACTTCCTGTGGAGGATGTCACATGACTGGAGTTAGGTTTGTCAGGTTTGGTGTGTAATTCTTCCAGAGACGAGTGAAGATCTTTTGCCTCTCTGGGCACCATGCTCACGTGTGCGCGCTTGCGCGAGACTGTGAGACATGGACACCGCGTTCATATGTGTTCACGTGCTTTCACTGGCGGTGCCCAGAGAGGCAGTCAGAGCTACAGGCTACAGTGAGGCTAAAAACAGAGTTCAAATGAGGTTTTTCCAAACAGCTTTTTATGTCGGGGCTTCAGGACACTTGGATCACTACGGACGAGCAGTATGGAGATATTTTGTGGTTTCAATGATGTGTTTTTGGACGTTTGAATCTGGGGCGCCGTCAGCCTCCATTAGGTGGAGTTGTGTTGCTACCTCCTCTCCCCTTGGATCTCTGCAAGTGATGTGAGGACTCTAAAACTTCACCTGAGCCTCCCTCGGCATATGGGTGAGTAGATAATGGCTGAATTTTCATTTTTGGGTGCACTGTCCCTTTAAACACAGTGTTGCTGAAAATTGAAGTTCAGTAAAAAAACAACAGATGAAGAGAAACATACAGTGTCAACATTTCTTCTGGTGATTGACTTGTTTCATCCTCTTAGTTGAATAGTTTTGTAATAAAATGTTGTTATTCATTCATCATCCTACAGACTCAATAAATAAATAAACTATAAATCACCAGGACCTGAATGAGGTGAACTGCGACAGTCAGGGAGGAGAATCTGAGCTCAGGATTAAATGAGCTGTGAAGTCTTTATTTTTCTTTTGATTTCACATTCAGCAACTCGTTTCAGCTGCGCACCCACTTCCTGCTTTCTGTCTTCTCCTCTCGTCCTGGACTGTCCGAGGTTTGTGTCCCTCACATGTTCCATTTCTTCTTCCTCATTTCACTTTCTGCCTCCTGATGTAAATACATTACTAAAAAAAAAAAAAAAAAAAAACAAACCTGTCTGTGATGTGGTCACCACCCACTCCTACATTTTCTCTGTAGCTCGGGCACTTTACTTCCTGTTCTGGTTTTGAGGTTTGTACAGAGACAGAAATAAGTCTCACAGTGCTGTGAGGAGCAGTGCTGCATGACGTTTGTCAAGGAACGTTTGTCTATTTCTGTAACTTTCAGAAACCAACGACTGAACATTAACGCTCACTTCACACAGAGATCAGCCAGCTGTGCTGAGGTGAGAAAAGAGCCAGGCTGTGAACTTCTCTTTCTCACTGGGCTTGATCTGACACCCGCTGCAGAGCGACGCACAGTGCAGCACCAACTGTCATCACACAGACGCAGCTATTTTCACAGCCAGCACCCACGTTGTGTATGTAGCAAATATACTTGCACCCATCTGTGCACCCATGGGTGTGTAGGTCCTAACAAGGTGTGATCAGGCACATTGTTGGTGTGTTGGTATTTATTTTGAGGCAACCGAAATCCACTTTGACATTAAAAATAAACCTGGTCTAAAGAATGCTGTCGTATGTTCCTGCTGTGTACACACACTGCGTGATGTTGGCCTGTCCCAGCTGAGTGACAACCAGCGGTAAAGAAACCTGTTGATATCTTTGGTGGTGACTCTAAAACGGTGGTCCTACGTCACACAGTCAGAGAGATTCAAAGGTGGTTGTTGCTATGCTGTGCTTCACAGCTGTAGAAGTAATAACCCTGCAGCATGCTGTCACTCGTGAAGCTGTTGCATCGTAGCCTGTGATTCAGCGACGCTGTCATTGTACAGTCTGCAGACATCACACTGGATGTTTATCAGATCCACGTGACACAGTGTAGCTGCACTGATCAGACCTCACAGTCTGTCAGAGGGTTCAAAGGGCTCATCGTTCAGATGGTAAGATGCTCCTACATAGACGGGTTCAAACCTCTGCTTGTTACACACACAGGGACGTGTGGGGGGGCTGTGGGAGGGTGAAACATATCGGTAACAAGAAGCAGCACTGACCTCTTGGTGATGCGTGTGGGCTGCTGCAGGACTCGGTCCAGCTCCAGGCCTTCGCTGTCCAGCAGCCGCCTGAGGGCGATGTCAGCCAGCTGACCTATGACCCCGAACGCCTCGTCCAGGTTCAGGAACATGGAGAATTCCCTCTGCCGCTGCCGTGTGGTGATCCGGACCGCCTCCGTCATCAGTCCAGTGGAGACCCGCTCCAATCGTGTCACCTCCGCCCAGGGAATCACAAACTTGACTGAGGAAGAAGAAGAGGAGGACAGCTGAGTTTCTTCAGACTGACTGCAGGTCACTGAGACTGCTACACCTGTGAAACACTTCATGGTCTTTAGTTATGTTGGTCAAACAAACTGAACTCTCCTGAAATTGTCAAACTGTGAATTAAAGATGCTGCTGTAAGAAGTGACACAGCAATAACTACGACCTGACCTCTGCTTGTAAGATGTGAAACGATCCAGAAGATTTCCCTCAATGAACTGTATTTCATACATTAAAGGTACACACAGTATATCTGGGAACAACATCATATGCTGTCAGAGTTTCCTGAAGTAAAGGAGCCGACAGAGTGAAGGGACGTGAGTGGGTAACATATCTGACAAAGATTTTTTAACCAGTTATGAAGAAGTTACTTGTGCATACTGAGCTGCTGCATGAGAAACAAGGACGGATTAAAGAGAAACAGTGTCTGACACCGTTCACACACCTCAGTGACACAGAGTCGGTTAAAAATCAGTAGTTAGAGGGTATGATGTCATTGTTTGTCTACAAAATAACTTTTAACTAACAAATAACTTTTGAATCAACGTGTTCTCTTAAACTCCAGCTCATGTCAATTATTAAACACTCAAAGTTTCTCAGGTGAAGTGAGGATTGTTTAGAGGAGTAAAGAGGTGGATCAGACCCCGAGCACACTGAGCTCTTGTTTTCAGTGAGAGGAAAGATTTTGCTCGCTGCCTTGTGTTTCTGAACACTTTGTGTTACTGAACGCTTTGTGTTTCTGAACGCCTTGTGTATCTGAACACTTTGTGTTACTGAACGCTTTGTGTTTCTGAACGCTTTGTGTTTCTGAACGCTTTGTGTTACTGAACGCTTTGTGTTTCTGAACGCCTTGTGTATCTGAACGCCTTGTGTATCTGAACACTTTGTGTTACTGAACGCTTTGTGTTTCTGAACGCCTTGTGTTTCTGAACGCTTTGTGTTACTGAACGCTTTGTGTTTCTGAACGCCTTGTGTATCTGAACGCTTTGTGTTTCTGAACGCCTTGTGTATCTGAACGCCTTGTGTTTCTGAACGCCTTGTGTATCTGAACGCCTTGTGTATCTGAACGCTTTGTGTTTCTGAACGCCTTGTGTTTCTGAACGCCTTGTGTATCTGAACGCCTTGTGCATCTGAACGCTTTGTGTTTCTGAACGCCTTGTGTATCTGAACGCCTTGTGTTTCTGAACGCCTTGTGCATCTGAACGCCTTGTGTATCTGAACGCCTTGTGCATCTGAACGCTTTGTGTTTCTGAACGCTTTGTGCATCTGAACGCCTTGTGTATCTGAACGCCTTGTGTATCTGAACGCCTTGTGTATCTGAACGCTTTGTGTTTCTGAACGCCTTGTGTATCTGAACGCCTTGTGTTACTGAACGCCTTGTGTATCTGAACGCTTTGTGTTACTGAACACCTTGTGTTACTGAACGCCTTGTGTATCTGAACGCTTTGTGTATCTGAACGCCTTGTGTATCTGAACGCTTTGTGTTACTGAACGCCTTGTGTATCTGAACGCTTTGTGTTTCTGAACGCCTTGTGTATCTGAACGCCTTGTGTTACTGAACGCCTTGTGTATCTGAACGCTTTGTGTTACTGAACGCCTTGTGTATCTGAACGCTTTGTGTATCTGAACGCCTTGTGTATCTGAACGCCTTGTGTATCTGAACGCCTTGTGTTACTGAACGCCTTGTGTTACTGAACGCTTTGTGTTTCTGAACGCCTTGTGTTTCTGCAGGAGCGCACTGAACACCTTCAACCTCAGACATAAAAGAAGAGCCTGACGTCATTGTCCAATCAGATGAGTTGAGCGGCGGGCTTTGGTAGTGTACATGGTTTGTGTTAAGCTAACGTTAGCTCACGTTCAATGTCACCCTGGCCAAGTTGCAGGATGCAGCTGAACAAACTCAGCCTCGACTGCTTTCTAACATTTGACCACCTGTAACCTGATGATCTGCAGCGGCTCATCAAACTGTCCCTGAATCGTCCTGAAATAATCCTTGAAACAACCATTATCCAGGTGGAGCTCCTGGACCTGCTGGTGGTACTTCACGTGAGAGGGCCTCATACCCACACAGACATCTGTCTCCCTGTGTCCAGTCCCCAGGTGTCCTCCACCTGTCTGCTCAGAGTTTAAGGCAGAGATCTGCACCTGTACTTCACAGCAAAACAGTGGTGAATCTGACGACAGGTGAGGCAGTGGTCGCCCTGGACGAGTTAAAAGAAGAAGACGCAGCAAGCTGCAGAAAGTTCTCTGTCTGATCGGTGTGAGAGGAGACTGAGGAGCCTCTATTGTTATTTATTGCTTTTCTGGGTCATTATTAAAATCTAGTGTAACAGCTGCCGTCCTCACAGAGGAGCAGAGCTGTCTTTAAAACAGACATGAAGAACGTTTGTTATTCAAAAAACTTTCAGATTTTCAGTCGAGCACTCCTCTATCATGACTATCACTCTGTAAAAACTGACACTGACAGTCTGCATGAATAAATATGGAGACCGACGCCCTGACTGACATTGTGTTCAGTGTCCTGGTTTAAAATCAGAGCCCTCCGGTTGGACTACAGACCTTCCTTCCCCAGCAGGAAGGAGTAGAAGGCCACATGGTTGATGCTGAGGTAGAGGAAGCCCTGCCGAGGCACCCGACCCTTCCAGCAGCAGCACGAGTAGTACGTCACCAGTTTCTCTGACGACGGGAGGCCGAAGTGCCGCTCGAACTTCAGCAGCACCTCCCTGAACTTCTCTGGGTCGTCTTCCTGGGCGGCCTGGCGGCCCCGAACCTCCTCTGCGATGAGGCCCTGCAGGGGAGGGAACATACGCTTGTTACTGCAGAGCTCTTTACATGGATATCATCATCATCATCATCATCATCATGTAATCTACAATGAGGCAGATGTTTTACTTTGATCCTTTAAATCCCCGTTAACTCCACAGAGAGAGTTCTGTCAACACAGCTCAGACTCTACAATCATCATCATCATCATCATCATCATCATCATCAACATCCTCTGACAGGACTCATGCACCAGCAGGTGTCACACCTTGACTTTTCCTGTGACAAAGCTGGCGACATCCTCCTTGTTCTCAAACACGGTCAGAGAGTGGAGCAGGTTGTGGACCAGCCAGTCCCAGTGCTTGTTCACCTCCTCTATGGCAGCTCCTGAGGGACAAAAAGATGAAACACAGGAGGGAGTTTAACAGCTGGAACACGTCACAGAAATCTTCTCAGGCAAACTCAGACTGCACACACTCTGCAGAGTATCAGAGATGAAGAGTATAACTGATGAAGAGCTGAGAGTGAAGACAGACAGCAGGAGGGAGGAGACTCTGTGGTTCATCTCACCGCTGGCGATGACCCAGCTGATCTGGGAGCCGGGAACCTGGAGGAGGATGCGGAATGGTGTGACCCTGGCATTGGAGTCCAGCACGGTGTCCAGCGCCCCGACCAGCAGACCTGCAGAGACCAGAGTCACACTGAGGTTACGTTCATGCAGACATGTCTCAGACACAGAGCTCCTGCAGGCGCTGACCCAGACTGTTGTTCTTCATACTTCTCCATCACTTTGTTTTCATGTTTTTTTATCCACCTTATTTTCCTCTGATGATCTGCACACACTGAAGACGGTTACACAGTTTCTTGATCAAATCTTACTGACAGTTTTCACCATCATAATGTCAGTGCCATCATCAGTATCAGTGGGAATTGTACATGTTCATGTAAGTCAGGCATTACATTAAATCTAGAAGAGGACATCTGTGTTGGTTTAACAGATCATAAAATGTGCTGGATGTTGGTCGTGTAAACAGAACTGCATCATGGGAACTTTCCTGCTTTTGTCAGAAACACAAACATAGAGCCACAGATACTGTCAGGCTCCACAGGGAGGAAGAAACAAACTTTACACTTTAAATGAGTCAGGATTTCACCACATAGCTGTATCCACACAGTCAGAACACTGAAGCATGAAAACATCAGAGCAGATGAATTATGGGTAATTTAAAACATGCTAAGGTGTACATGAAGCTCTGATGTAGCCACGACACATCTCCTCTGGAGGCCTGCTATTGGCTACATTTGGGGAGGCACAAAGGAAGTCCTTATTTTACAAGTCCCTGCAGTCAGCACCGAATAACTCACACGTCAGAGGGACACACTGTCAGATAAACCCAACCTGCCTTTACAGAGTCTGACCCTGCACGTCAGGGTGCTGAGTGAGGAGGATGAGGGCAGTGAGATCTGTATCTGAGTGTCAGCTCTACCTTCTCAGACCTGGTGCACAAAGAGCCTGTGATGCATGGAGAGAAGAGGAAGAGGGATCAGTATCAGTTCTGCTGCATGTTCTGATTTAACTCAGACGATAAAACCTCCAGTGAAACTGACACAGAACAAAAAGAGCTGAAAGAGTCTCATCACAGTGAGATTCACTGAAGGTTTTATGATCCTGTGGGACTCAGGGTTTAAAGGTCTGACTGCAGAGGGAAGGTGTGGCTACGCGGTTATTTATCTTATTTCATTTCCTCCTCTTGTTTGTGTGGGTACATGCAGAACCTTAATGTACCATTGAACGTCCTCGTCATGTACGTGTGCTGTTGTTTTGGATCTTGTGGGGCTGGTACCCACTTTCATATAAACACACACGTATTTGTTCCCTGACAGCACACTGTAAAAAGTGTCTGTATTTGACTGTGATACAGATGTTGTTTAATCCTGTAAAACACAATAAAAAAGGGTGTAGCTGCGTCCTCAGCGAGGCCACCTGAGGGGAGACCAGACGGTGGCCAGCATGTTTCTACAGTGACAGTGTCCTGCCACTGGGACAGCTTTACCAGTGTTAATCGCCAAGCGAGCGCTCCCACCTGACCCTGACCCCTGACCCTGACCCTGACCCGGGTGATGCTCAGCACAGAGCGGCTAATGCTGGCTGACCAGTGGAGACTACAGGGTGGAGAGTGGGCAGCAGGCACTGAGCTATATTTTTGTATGTTAACGCAGCTGGCTGCTGGTCAGCGAAGCCAAAAGATAAAAAGATAAGAGACAAACATTAAAATGTCTCCACCTGTGAATGGACAGAGCTCTGAAATGACTCAACACAACACCGGAATAAAATCAAAGGCCTCTTTATATGCTTTATTCTTTATTTTTTACTTTTGTTTAACGTATTAACGACTAAATTCGTGGCTAATGGTTGAAGTGCTATTGACAGCAAAATGAACTGAATCTGTCAGTGAGGCTGCAGATTGTAACCAACTGAAACTTCTCCCTTGTGAGAATCTGAACTGTGGCGACTGGCATGAAAAGGCAGAATGCAAACAGCCCATGAACGTATGAAGACACCGGGTACAGCGCTGAAGGTGGAACTCTGTTCATTCCTATTAAAGTTTCTCAGCGGCGCATGAAGCCAAAAAAGCTCCACGACTGCAGTATGAAGTTATCTGGATGTTCATTGGGACCACAGAGCAGGAGCACTAGAGACTTCTGTCAGCTGAGCAGACTACTTCCTGTTTAGTGCCCCACTAACTTGAATGGGATGAAATGATTTAATCTTTTGGCTCTTCTAGACTTCACAAATGTTCTCAGACCAAATAGATTAAATCGTGATAGGGAGAGGAATCATTTTGCAGATGTTGTGTTGCTCAAAAACATGTATTCCCTGATTAACAGAATAAAGTCTTTTTGGGCCCGATGACATCACGTGACTGAGTCAAGAGCTGAAATTCCCCTGTTTGGCCACGACGGATACTGGCTTTAAAGTCCAGCGCACTTCCTGGACGGGTGGAACAGCTCCATCTAGAAACAACATGGCCGACTCTTATGGCTGCTCCATAAGTACATAAAAACAGTTTATTACCAGATAAGGAAGACAGCACTTCTTAGTTTCAGGTGATTCTAATCTAATAAAAACACAAACATTATTTTCCATCTGTGCCAATGAATCCTTCCTTCATTTGCATATGATGCTTATGATCATTAAACTGAGGGCGAGTTAACACTGAATATGTGCATCATATATATGCTCTGTGGGGAACTTGACTCCAGGAGGATTATGGCCTTTGTTGATGGAGCTGTGAGCAGGTGGAGATGTGAACAGATAAAGTCTCTCCCAGCAGCTCTGGCTCTCAGCCAAGTGTAAACTGTATCTGCGAGTCAAAGTCGACCTGCCTGAAGCTGCGACGCCGGCAGCCCAGCAACACTAAACCATCCGTCTGTCACCACAAAGCCCAGAAGGGGTTTCCACTGGTAAACCTTCCAGAAAGAGGAGTCAATAAGAATCATGGCCGCCCTCCGTCAGGGTCACACTGACGGAGAGACAAAGAGTCGACATTTACGAGGCTTCCAGGAGAACAAATAAAAAAGATCTGCAGGACTGAGATGTCTGTTTGCTCTTAAACGCATCACAAGTCTTTTTCTTTGTGTCAGTGTGTTAAATGAAAGTAAAAACAGGAGCGTTAAAAACAAGAAGACATGAGTGTTAGAGATAAACACACAGACTGGTATGAAGAAACTGATGAGCTGCAGATGTTGAGCTGCCCAGCCCTTCTTAGAAATCCTGCTCACATTATGTCATCATCATCATCATCATCATCATCACCATCATCATCATCATTGCTGCTGTGTTTTCACAGCTGTGAGACCAGTTTCAGTTTCTGCTCTAATATCCACAGTTAGAAACATTTTAAATAAAGACGTCAGATCAGAGCTACTAAATAAATCAGACAACTGTGCTGCGTGTCGTTTCCTCAGCCTGTGTGGCACCAAGCCACAGAGAAGCTGGTTTCATGAGTTAATGTTGAACGAGGTGACAACAGGACCTGACCCTTCATCCCTCCTGCTATGGAAACACTGGGAAAACACACACACACACACACACACACACACACACACACACACACACCAGGAAGTTCCTACTATTCTGTTTTATGAGACGAGGCCCAGCTGGTTTCCTCACAGGGAAGAAAAAGAAGGAGCAGAAAGAAGAATCTGTGTCTATATATTAATGATATCAAGTGTCCCTCATCATAAACCCACTGTCACTGTGTTGTACAGATTCAAACTCAGACAGGAAGTGAGACAAAGGAAACAGCAAACAGGCCGCCATGGAGAAAGCTGTATCTCAGTGGTGGGAAGCGGTCATAACGACTACAGCTGCAGCCAGCACGTGGTCAGAAATGTGTCGAATAATCACTTCATACACGACTGGGTCAAACTCTGACATCATGACAGCAGAACAAAAAAAAACTGCTAAACTAATGCTTCATATTTAACGTCTCTGCTATCCATGGATCCCTACATGTGCACGTTATTATGCAGTCAATGTGATGAAACTTTAAAGTTATGTTTCAACAGCATTGTGGCTAACATGTGGTCAGGTTTAGGCACAAACATCACTTCATGTTTTGGCTTAAAATCCCTTATCTTGGGGTGGCTTAGTGGTAGAGCAGGCGCCCCATGTACAAGGCTGTTGCTGCAGCGGCCTGGGTTCGACTCCAGCCTGTGGCCCTTTGCTGCATGTCGCTCGCTCTCTCTCTCCCCCTTTCACGCTTGTCTGTCCTGTCCAATAAAGGCTAAAAATGCCCCAAAAAATATCTTAAAAAAAAAAATCCCTTATCTTTGCACAACCCAGCAGGAAACACACATGACAGAGTCCCCAGTGGAAATGCAACGGTGACTCGGTATAAAACATTTGGTTTAGTTGTGTGTTGGCGCCATACATGCCTGATGCTACTTCTTATGTTGGTTCTGAGAGCGTGTGTGAAACAACTGTACAGGAAGTGAGAAAATGGTGACATGACACAAAGTGCTGCAGACTTTAATAGACATGTGTGTTTCTCGTCACGAAGTTTTAACCACAGTTGAGGCCCATAAAGTTGGAGCCTGTAAGATGGTGTTTCAGAGCAGCTGCACCAACGACGTTCATTTTTAAATCTCATTAATCATAGTTTAACTTTAAAGGATATAGAGGGACATATGGACAGACATTATTATATAATCTAATGGTACAGTAGCCCAGAGCGGACAAACCAAACACTGACTCTATGGGCCGGTGGTGGCTGCAGTCAGAAGCCCCTCAGCGACGAACAGTGTCAGAAGAAAACAGATATTTTAATGTGAAACGTCTTATTCAGTGTTTTTACCTTTTTAAATCAGTATTTCCACCATTTCAGTTCAGCTGCTGTTCCTCTGTCAGGCTCTGCTTTGTGCTTTTGTTCCTTAAACACTTTATATCTTTTACATTTTGAATGTTAACATACTGATATTTAATAAACCCTATTGTTTTAAAACCTGGGCCCAGTGTGTGACCCTGACCTGGGGAACCCACTGGTTCTCACTGGTTTAAGAATGTTAGTTGTCGTTACTTTTTCATTTGAAGCGTTCCCTGGCACAAGAATTTCATTTAACATTAATAAAGTTCTATTGAACTGCACTGAGTTGAACTTTGATTTACTAAAACAAAGATTAGTTTTAACTTAGTGTAGTGTACCTGTGGTGTAGTTATGTATCTGTGGTGTAGTTATGTACCTGTGGTGTAGTTATGTACCTGTGGTGTAGTTATGTATCTGTGGTGTAGTTATGTACCTGTGGTGTAGTTGTGTACCTGTGGTGTAGTTATGTACCTGTGGTGTAGTTATGTATCTGTGGTGTAGTTATGTACCTGTGGTGTAGTTGTGTACCTGTGGTGTAGTTGTGTACCTGTGGTGTAGTTATGTACCTGTGGTGTAGTTATGTATCTGTGGTGTAGTTATGTACCTGTGGTGTAGTTGTGTACCTGTGGTGTAGTTATGTATCTGTAGTGTAGTTGTGTACCTGTGGTGTAGTTGTGTACCTGTGGTGTAGTTGTGTACCTGTGGTGTAGCAGTGTACCTGTGGTGTAGTTGTGTACCTGTGGTGTAGTTATGTATCTGTGGTGTAGTTATGTACCTGTGGTGTAGTTGTGTACCTGTGGTGTAGTTGTGTACCTGTGGTGTAGTTATGTATCTGTGGTGTAGTTGTGTACCTGTGGTGTAGTTATGTACCTGTGGTGTAGTTGTGTATCTGTGGTGTAGTTGTGTACCTGTGGTGTAGCAGTGTATCTGTAGTGTAGTTGTGTACCTGTGGTGTAGCTGTGTACCTGTGGTGTAGCAGTGTATCTGTGGTGTAGCAGTGTACCTGTGGTGTAGTTGTGTACCTGTGGTGTAGTTGTGTACCTGTAGTGTAGCAGTGTACCTGTGGTGTAGTTGTGTACCTGTGGTGTAGCAGTGTACCTGTGGTGTAGTTGTGTACCTGTGGTGTAGTTGTGTATCTGTGGTGTAGCAGTGTATCTGTGGTGTAGCAGTGTATCTGTGGTGTAGTTGTGTACCTGTGGTGTAGTTGTGTACCTGTGGTGTAGTTGTGTACCTGTGGTGTAGCAGTGTACCTGTGGTGTAGTTGTGTACCTGTGGTGTAGCAGTGTACCTGTGGTGTAGTTGTGTACCTGTAGTGTAGTTGTGTACCTGTGGTGTAGCAGTGTATCTGTGGTGTAGCAGTGTATCTGTGGTGTAGTTGTGTACCTGTGGTGTAGTTGTGTACCTGTGGTGTAGCAGTGTACCTGTGGTGTAGTTGTGTACCTGTGGTGTAGCAGTGTACCTGTGGTGTAGTTGTGTACCTGTAGTGTAGTTGTGTACCTGTAGTGTAGCAGTGTACCTGTGGTGTAGTTATGTACCTGTGGTGTAGCAGTGTACCTGTGGTGTAGCAGTGTACCTGTGGTGTAGTTGTGTACCTGTGGTGTAGTTGTGTACCTGTGGTGTAGCTGTGTACCTGTGGTGTAGTTGTGTACCTGTAGTGTAGTTGTGTACCTGTAGTGTAGCAGTGTACCTGTGGTGTAGTTATGTACCTGTGGTGTAGCAGTGTACCTGTGGTGTAGCAGTGTACCTGTGGTGTAGTTATGTACCTGTGGTGTAGCAGTGTACCTGTAGTGTAGTTGTGTACCTGTAGTGTAGTTGTGTACCTGTAGTGTAGCAGTGTACCTGTGGTGTAGCTGTGTACCTGTGGTGTAGTTGTGTACCTGTAGTGTAGTTGTGTACCTGTAGTGTAGCAGTGTACCTGTGGTGTAGTTGTGTACCTGTGGTGTAGTTGTGTACCTGTGGTGTAGCTGTGTACCTGTGGTGTAGCTGTGTACCTGTGGTGTAGTTGTGTACCTGTAGTGTAGTTGTGTACCTGTGGTGTAGCTGTGTACCTGTGGTGTAGTTGTGTACCTGTAGTGTAGTTGTGTACCTGTGGTGTAGCAGTGTACCTGTGGTGTAGTTGTGTACCTGTGGTGTAGCAGTGTACCTGTGGTGTAGTTGTGTACCTGTAGTGTAGTTGTGTACCTGTGGTGTAGCAGTGTACCTGTGGTGTAGCAGTGTACCTGTGGTGTAGTTGTGTACCTGTGGTGTAGTTGTGTACCTGTAGTGTAGCAGTGTACCTGTGGTGTAGCTGTGTACCTGTGGTGTAGTTGTGTACCTGTAGTGTAGCAGTGTACCTGTGGTGTAGTTATGTACCTGTGGTGTAGCAGTATACCTGTGGTGTAGCAGTGTACCTGTGGTGTAGTTATGTACCTGTGGTGTAGCAGTGTACCTGTAGTGTAGTTGTGTACCTGTGGTGTAGTTGTGTACCTGTGGTGTAGCAGTGTACCTGTGGTGTAGTTATGTACCTGTGGTGTAGTTGTGTACCTGTAGTGTAGCAGTGTACCTGTGGTGTAGTTATGTACCTGTAGTGTAGCAGTGTACCTGTGGTGTAGCTGTGTACCTGTGGTGTAGTTGTGTACCTGTAGTGTAGCAGTGTACCTGTGGTGTAGTTGTGTACCTGTAGTGTAGCAGTGTACCTGTGGTGTAGTTATGTACCTGTAGTGTAGCAGTGTACCTGTGGTGTAGCTGTGTACCTGTGGTGTAGTTGTGTACCTGTAGTGTAGCAGTGTACCTGTGGTGTAGTTGTGTACCTGTGGTGTAGCAGTGTACCTGTGGTGTAGTTGTGTACCTGTAGTGTAGCTGTGTACCTGTGGTGTAGTTGTGTACCTGTAGTGTAGCAGTGTACCTGTGGTGTAGTTGTGTACCTGTGGTGTAGTTATGTACCTGTGGTGTAGCAGTGTACCTGTGGTGTAGCAGTGTACCTGTGGTGTAGCTGTGTACCTGTGGTGTAGTTGTGTACCTGTAGTGTAGCAGTGTACCTGTGGTGTAGTTGTGTACCTGTGGTGTAGTTGTGTACCTGTAGTGTAGCAGTGTACCTGTGGTGTAGTTGTGTACCTGTGGTGTAGCTGTGTACCTGTGGTGTAGTTGTGTACCTGTAGTGTAGCAGTGTACCTGTGGTGTAGTTGTGTACCTGTGGTGTAGCAGTGTACCTGTAGTGTAGCAGTGTACCTGTGGTGTAGTTGTGTACCTGTGGTGTAGTTGTGTACCTGTGGTGTAGCAGTGTACCTGTGGTGTAGTTGTGTACCTGTGGTGTAGCAGTGTACCTGTGGTGTAGCAGTGTACCTG